>NC_060120.1:44311651-44614451 GCF_021461395.2 Schistocerca americana
CGTTGCGCTTGGTTCTTTTTACTTTACAAAAATGTATCATTTCATTTGTTTTTGCTTGAATTGGACGTGAAAAGAGGAACAAGAAGACTAACTTATTGGAGAGCTTGAATTCTTGTATAAAAAATATAACGAATGTTCTCAACAACTTTGAAAACGAAGTAATGGCCGCTATCGACAGGGGATTTCAAGTTGATTCCGTATTTCTAGATTTCCGGAAAGCTTTTGACACCGTTCCTCACAAGCGACTTCTAATCAAGTTGCGGGCCTATGGGGTATCGTCTCAGTTGTGCGACTGGATTCGTGATTTCCTATCAGGAAGGTCGCAGTTCGTAGTAATAAACGGCAAATCATCGAGTAAAACTGAAGTGATATCAGGTGTTCCCCAGGGAAGCGTCCTGGGACCTCTGCTGTTCCTGATCTATATAAATGACCTGGGTGACAATCTGAGCAGTTCTCTTAGGTTGTTCGCAGATGATGCTGTAATTTACCGTCTAGTAAGGTCATCCGAAGACCAGTATCAGTTGCAAAGCGATTTAAAAAAGATTGCTGTATGGTGTGGCAGGTGGCAGTTGACGCTAAATAACGAAAAGTGTGAGGTGATCCACATGAGTTTCAAAAGAAATACGTTGGAATTCGATTACTCGATAAATAGTACAATTCTCAAGGCTGTCAATTCAACTAAGCACATGGGTGTTAAAATTACGAACAACTTCAGTTGGAAAGACCATATAGATAATATTGTGGGGAAGGTGAGCCAAATGTGGCGTTTCATTGGCAGGACACTTAGAAGATGCAACAAGTCCACTAAAGAGACAGCTTACACTACACTCGTTCGTCCTCTGTTGGAATATTGCTGCGCGGTGTGGGATCCTTACCAGGTGGGATTGACGGAGGACATCGAAAGGGTGCAAAAAAGGGCAGCTCGTTTTGTATTATCACGTAGTAGTGGAGAGAGTGTGGCAGATATGATACGCGAATAGGGATGGAAGTCATTACAGTAAAGACGTTTTTCGTCGCGGCGAGATCTACTTACAAAATTTCAGTCACCAACTTTCTCTTCCGAATGCGAAAATATTTTGTTGAGCCCAACCTACATAGGTAGGAATGATCATCAAAATAAAATAAGAGAAATCAGAGCTCGAACAGAAAGGTTTAGGTGTTCGTTTTTCCCGCGCGCTGTTCGGGAATGGAATGGTAGAGAGATAGCATGATTGTGGTTAGACGAACCCCCTGCCAAGCACTTAAATGTGAATTGCAGAGTAGTCATGTAGATGTAGATGTAGATGTAGAATGGGATTATAATTACCGAACAGTTTGTTAATAAACAAGGCTACCTGGCTAAAACCGAGAATCGTGCAAAATCAACCAAAAGTGGTATCGGACGGATATATGCGGAGAGATTATACTTATAGATTCAGTTTTGAAAAGAGAATTGTTACATATTTCACGCGACGCTGCAGAAGTTCTGTGGATGAGACGGAAGGAATGTTTCAAGTTACTGGTAGAGTAATGCTGTCTGCTGGGCCAAGGATCGACGCCGGATGCTGATATTTTTCGGAAAACGCTCTTCGTTTCGAACACTTTTCATCCGTGATAAAGTTTCCCGTCAGTGCTACTGAGAAGTAGATTAATTCTAATGTCAGGAATCGCAGTTTGCGTCTTGCAAATGTAATGGATCCCCAATATCTTACTTTCGTATCGGACTCACTACTCCAGCTTTCCTCCAATCTGCACTGGTCTGACACAGTACTGAAGTGCATTAAATTCTTATCTTAGGCCTATGCCCTAAATATGTCACTATGGAGGACGTTATGGGGCTAGGGGCAGCCTCGTCCCATTGAGTGTATTAAGGGACGACGAGCGGCGACCTGCTTTCTCTTATCCCGTCAATTACGGTGTGGATACGGCCCTCGGACTTCTTCAGTTATCTCTTTGAACCGTGATTCGCAGTTATGATTCGCAGTTATCTTCTAACTGATAACTGCGAGAGACACTCGAAGTATTTAGTCGATTGATTAAGTTCTCGTGATTAACTTGCGTCACTTAAGCACGAACAGTGTCGATGAAAGTCCATATTAAAGGTTAAGCAAGTCCTATAATCATTTTCTGGCTCTGAATTAAAGGTCACTTTAGACTTTCGATGGATAATTTTCGGATCTACAATTAAATCAGACACTCAAATAAATAAAATTAAAGCAATAACAGTCCTCGGTCGCAAAAATTAAGTCTTTTGATCTGGTTTCCGCACTACTGAGTGGCTTCGTCAGAAATAAAACATTCAAACTGGCATGTCACATATAAAGTAAATATCAAACGATAAGAGTCTGCTGCTACCTGTGGCTTGAAATGTGTGAGCAGCCCATAGTGGCTTACCTTCCATGTATTCTTTAAAAAAAATTGTGTTGAAAGCTTAATCGCTTGATATTTATTATATAGGTGACATGCCAGTTTGAGTGTTTTACTTCTGATGAAGGCACTCATATTAATGCCGAAACCGGATCAAAAGACTTAATTTTTGGGGCCGGCCGGCCGGTGTGGCCGAGCGGTTCTAGGCGCTTCAGTCTGGAACCGCGATACCACTACGGTCGCAGGTTCGATTCCTGCCTCGGTCATGGATGTATGTGATAGGTTAGTTAGGACACCACATACATCTAAGTTCTAGGGGACTGATGACCTCAGATGTTAAGTCCCATAGTGCTCAGAGTAATTTGAATTTTTTTTTTTTTTTTTTTGCGACAGAAGGAAGTTATTGCTTTAATTTTATTTTGTAAACGGTCGCTGACCATGCAGCCATGTTTGAAACTCAAATAAATTCTTTTTGCTTTAAGATTCATTTGCGGAGCTTTAACACACACACTGACGAGTTTTTCACATGCGCCTGCAATTAATGAAATGAGATTAAAGTACCCCAGTGATCTTTATACTTGTCAGACCCTTCATATCAAGACTGACTTGAACAAATTGAAGTCATGCAACTGTCGTCAAGATTAAGGTTGACTGGTACGGAATGATGACCTTAGAACAGCGAATAGTCTCAAAAATACCCATGGATAGATTTCTAGTTTCCTGGATGAGTTGTTCATTGACAACTAACGAAATATTTTTGCACTTCCCTTACAATTTTTCAATCGTAAAACACTGAATCATAAGGGATTAAGAGTCGTATTTACGTTATTGTAACCGTTGTTTTCATTAACGCAAACTGTTTGTCATCCTTAGCGGCGTGTACCTGGTTTTGCACAACTCCTTGGAAATCAACGTCTTATATGATATCTAAGCTGGTTTAAAGTTTATTTGTGTATGCTATGCTTATAAATATTTTTGCTATTTTCCCTAACGTTGCCTGCGGAGTGATACAAGAGTGTACTTGGTCGACATAACGACATGTTTTCGTATTTGAGATCTGCATTTTGCTCCTTCTGATGTTTGTGTATGTATGTACGTGTGTGTGTGTGTGTGTGTGCGTGTGTGTGCGTGTGTGTGTGTGTGTGTGTGTGTGTGTGTGTGTACGGTGTGAATATTGAGACTCGTGTATAGGCTGTATATATATCAAAGAAAGATCAGCAAAACCGCATGTTTTCAGAAGTTATTGGTTTATTTACAAGATCAGTTTCGGCATCCCTTTAATGCTATCTTCAGGCCCCTTTTCACTTTTTGTACAGAAAATCAAACACATCGATGCATGCATGACTGGAGCCATCAGTACTTGGATTCCGTGGAACTACTGTGGAGTGTGCACTTCGAAGAGTTGACAACAACTGATAACAACTTGTTGTCCAGTCCTCGAAGCACAAACTCCACAAAACTTTCACGGAATCCAGGTATGAAAGGGTCCGGTTATGCATGAATCGATGTATCTGATTCTCTGTACATGAATTACATAGCCGCCTGTAGACGGCCTTAATGAGATGCCGAAACTGGTAGCGTAAATAAAATTACAACTTCTGAAAACATACGGGTGTTTGGTGATATTTCATTGGTAAATAAAAGATCGGCCGGAATTCCATATCCATGATGGATGAACGGAAACTGGTGTAGACCGGACGATAGATATTTTCCTTCCTATAACGAAGAAAGACGCCATCTGGGACATTTTGTATTTTAATGAGGACGACTGGTTTCGACCTTTATTACAGGTCATCCTCTCATCGAACATCTAAAAAGGAAGAGAAAGGCGCACGATACTACATAGCTGGTCATAGTACACAAATAAAAAAATAAAACATCACTAAGCAATTAATACCTAATTACTGCGATGCACAGCTAGTAGGACGGAGATCAATTAAAATTGGGGAGGTTGCGCAAGTGGAACCATAATAAATGTTATCAATATTGTACTGTGGGTGACAACGTACTCTAGCGCCCTCATACAATTGAAACCATATTCATAACAAATTATAAGTTAAATAAGTTATAAGCTTAAACAAAATTAAGATTGAAATGATTTATTCTTTTGTTTTGTATAAATTGTTATACAAAAATTTAAAAATGTATAAATTTAAGAAAGACTATATCCATGTAGGGACAAGAGGACACCATCTGCAGTTGAGCGATTGAACGTAGAGCGTCGAGCGTGATATAGCATGTTTACACTCGGTGCAGCCAGCCGGTGGCACACACCTCGTAAATAGCAGGCATGTCTGCGATTATGAAATCAGGAAAAAACATCAGAAATGGTAGATGTTGCAGTGAACCTCACCGTATATGTTGAAACAGGAACGCTGAGAAAACAGGTACTGCTGATTTAAAAAAAGTGTCAGGTTCTTTTCTTTTTGCAAAACATATTTCAAGATACTCCAGCTTCTCTAGATACCTCCCTACTAGGCTTTGCGGTGGGTATCCATCTTGTGTCAACGACCGAGATTATATGTTTGGCTGTTGACACGGAAGTATATCTGCGCCTATTAGTTAGGTACGATGCTTCATTTTCAATTTCTAAAGTACCACTTTTTGTATTTTGTATGTCACATTACGATCAGCTTTTTTAGTATTGTAATCCTTTCCCTTCTTTATTACGTGTTGGATCTTATAATGACGTGTAATAAAGATCAGAAGAAGTTTATCGTAATAAACATACGAAGCGACAGAGGCGGTGTCTTACTATATTTTAGTATAATTGGTTACGGTTAGCTGAGACATCTTGTCTTCAAACATCTGTACATAGGATCCTATGTATGTGACTCCACTATCAGACAATCTACCCGCCTTTAGAAAGAGTGCTGTTGAAATACACTACTGGCCATTAAAATTGCTACACCAAGAAGAAATCCAGATGATAAACGGGTATTCATCGGACTAATATATTATACTGGAACTGACATGTTATTACATTTTCACGCAGTTTGGGTGCATAGATCCTGAGAAATCAGTACCCATAACAACCACGTCTGGCCGTAATAACGGCCTTGATACGACTGGGCATTGAGTCAAACAGAGCTTGGATGGCGTGTACAGGTACAGCTGCCCATGCAGCTTCAACACGATACCACAGTTCATCAAGAGTAGTGACTGGCGTATTGTGACGAGCCAGTTGCTCGGCCACCATTGATCAGACGTTTTCAGTTGGTGAGAGATATGGAGAATGTGCTCGCCAGGACAGCAGTCGAACATTCTCTGTATCCTGTACAGGACCTGCAACATGCGGTCGAGCATTATCCTGCTGAAATGCAGGGTTTCGCAGGGATCGAATGAAGAGTAGAGTCACGGGTTGTAACACACCTGAAATGTAACGTGCACTGTTCAAAGTGCCATCAATGCTAACAAGAGGTGACCGAGACGTGTAGCCAATGGCACCCCATACCATCACGCCGGGTAATACGCCAGTATGGCGATGACGAATACACGCTTCCAATGTGCGTTCACCGCGATGTTGCCAAACCCGGATGCGACCATCATGATGCTGTAAACAGAACCTGGATTCATCCGAAAAAATGACTTTCTACCATTCGTGCATCCAGGTTCGCTGTTGAGTACACCATCACAGGCGTTCCTGTCTGTGATGCAACGTCAAGGGTAACCGCAGCCATGGTCTCCGAGCTGATAGTCCATGCTGCTGCAAACGTCGTCGAACTGTTCGTTCAGATGGTTGTTGTTTTCCAAACGTCCCCATCTGTTGACTCGGGGATCGAGACATGGCTGCACTATCCGTTACACCCATGCGGATAAGATGCCCGTCATCTCAACTGCTAGTGATACGAGGCCGATGGGATCGAGCACGGCGTTCCGTATTACCCTCCTGAACCCACCGATTCCATATTCTGCTAACAGTCATTGGATCTCGACCAACGCGAGCAGCAATGTCGAGATACGATAAAACGCAATCGTGATAGGCAACAATCCGACCTTTAGTAAAGTCGGAAACGTGATTTCTCCTCCTTACACGAGGCTTCACAACAACGTTTCACCAGGCAACGCCGGTCAACTGCTGTTTGTGTATGAGAAATCGGTTGGAAACTTTCCTCAAGTCAGCACGTTGTAGGTGTCGCCACGGGCGCCAACCTTGTGTGAATGCTCTGAAAAGCTAATCATTTGCATATCACAGCATCTTCTTCCTGTCGGTTAACTTTCGCGTCTGTAGCACGTCATCTTCGTGGTGTAGCAATTTTAATGGCCAGTAGTGTTATTCCACTCTTCCTCTCTTCTCCCTCCCATTCCTTACGCTCTAGGACTTGGAGCGTTGACTTTCGTATGTCCGTGGAACAGCAACAGATTGAGCTAATCATTTGTTGTTTCTGACTGTTGCAGCAGCGGCAGCCACATCCGCAGGCGATTCTCTGTGGGGGTCGCCGCCGCCTGTTCGCTGTGGGGGACCTAACTGTAGCCGCTCTGCCACGCAAAGTGTTCACTACAGCAGTGCCGCGTTGTCGACTACGCCGGAGCTGGCGGTGCTGAACCACAGATCTGACAGCACTTTCTCAGCACCACGGTCCGGTACGAGGGACGCTGCCAAGACGCTGCGCAGTCTCCACCACGGGAAACTGGGTGGCGGCAAACGGAGCAGCATGCCGTCAGTCCCCACGTCTTTCGCAATACACGACGAGTTGCGCGGAGAGACATCAACTGCAGGTCACCACCAGACACCGTCAACATCTGGTGTCTTCACTTCAGCATCTGATGTCGTCAGTGGTCAACACCTCTCCGATAAGTTGGAGACTTATTTCTCGAGAAAACACGTAGAAAAACTCGGGGTAAAGTACGTAACTGATGAAGCAACGACTATCTCATCTGTTTACTCGCAGAGAAGCAACCACGAGAGACAAGTTTCGAAGGCTGGTCTTCTACACAAGCTGTACACGGATGTAACTCTGAACGGACGTCATTGGTCAGAACGGCTAGGTTATAGAACCAGACCCAAGCAGAACAAGCAGACGTCATCGCAACAGGGAAACGTTTCTACCCGCAAGTCGTCCGACTCGGACGGTGGAGCTTTACGTAAGAGATACTGGAAAGATTACAATAGCATGGCTCCCGCTGGAGAACTGGCACAGAGGGTGAAAGAACACCCTGTGACACTGACATCTGTTGACAATGACGTCATCAGTCTAGGACACAGTGCCGCAGCCAGAAAAGAGCAACCTGAAAGTGAGTCGTCACATTCATCGGCGAGAAAACTGGGACTCAGTCCCCAGAGTGCAAACGTGCCATCTCTTCCACAACCTACTGCGTCTGCTCTGCAGCCGTTCCGAATCAGCGTCGAGGGACAGCTTTCGGGGAATTATCGACCATCGGGAACTCCTGACACACACGAGCGAATAGACCAGGGCGAAACAGCGGCCTCAGAGTCAGAAGATATTAGTACTGACGCCACAACGCTTCCGTCAACAAGTGTCAGCGGAGATGTCGTAGGCCAAATCGATGCTGGAGGAATCGAACCTCCAGATCTCCTGGAGCAGAAAGAGGAAATAGAAGAGTCAATTGCCAGGGATGCTACACTCATAATCGTGTTCGGTTGTCTTGCTGTGGCGAGTCTCGTAATGTGGAGAATTATCAGGTGCATCACTATCCATAAAATAAAACAATATGAAAAGAAACTGGACGCAGAGAAAGCTACTACTGTCTGAAAAGTTGATTAATTGAGCCATACTACAAAGATCACAAGAGTAATCTGTGTATTCCCAGTACGCAACAAGAAAAAGAGGGGTCCTATTTCACGGTTTAGTCTGTATTGCAGAAATGTGTTTCGGTTTTGGAAATGGTTATGATTTTTATGTTATTTTTGCGTTAAATGCAATTCTTTGTCTCATTCGTGAAGCAGTATTGGAAGAAACGGAAAGTTAGGAAACGAGACATTTGGACACCGTTACACACAGTAAAGTGAAAATGTTCTAGTGGCATGCTTAAACTTTAATGGTCGAAGGATGCCGTCTAATTCTGTGATGTTCCTTCTGTAGATCTGATATACGATTTTCAATTTGGAAATTTGTGATTTTAAGAAAATGATTTCTGTGAAATCGTTACATTATTTACTTATATCTTGCTGTGCAATCACAATTCGCTACAATTACGGCATTTTCACTGCCATTAATAACATGATTGTTAAAATAAAACTATATATTTTGACAACAGACATGTTTTTTATATTTACCGCACGTGAGAAAGATACCTCAAAACTCCTACCCAAAATATTCCTGTAGGTCATAAGTCGTCTCACATTAGTTAATAGTGCAAACTATAAGTCAGTTGTCTTTCAGTAGAAAATGTAACGTATGAAATTGAACCGATATTCCTAATAAACAGTACGCCATTAATATTAGTTCTACAACATTAAAGTTTGTAGAGCCTGAGACTTTCACTGACAGAAATTACTGTTTTTCAGTTGTAATTACCTTTACTTTCTTTGAGATGATAACATAAACGATAGAGAGAAATGGAAAATCGGTATTTAAAATTAACAAAAACTGCAGTTTAGGCTAAACTGCATTTCGGAGAAGTAACTTCTACGCCTGTTTAATACCTCTTTATTTTTCATCGGTCCACTAACATGGGTGATCTGCAATATGAAATCCCTAAGATTTAACGTATGAGATATCTCTCAGATTCTAGTGAAGATCAGTCGATCATCTCACAATAGTTGTTGTTGTTGTGGTCTTCAGTCCTGAGACCGGTTTGATGCAGCTCTCCATGCTACCCTATCCTGTGCAAGCTTCTTCATCTCCCTGTACTCACTGCAACCTACATCCTTCTGAATCTGCTTAGTGTATTCATCTCCTGGTCTCCCTCTACGATTTTGTACCCTCCACGCTGCCCTCCAATGCTACATTTGCGATCCCTTGATGCCTCAGAACATGTCCTACTAACCGGTCCCTTCTTTTTGTCAAGTTGTGCCACAAACTCCTCTTCCCCACAATTCTATTCAATATTTCATCATTAGCTATGTGATCTACCCTTCTAATCTCCAGCATTCTTCTGTAGCACCACATTTCGAAAGCTTCTATTCTCACCTTGTGCAAACTATTTATCGTCCATGTTTCACTTCCACACATGGCTACACTCCATACAAATACTTTCAGAAACGACTTCCTGACACTTAAATCTATACTCGATGTTAACAAATTTCTCTTCTTCAGAAACGCTTTCCTTGCCATTGCCTGTCTACATTTTATATCTTCTCTACTTCGACCATCATCAGTTATTTTGCTCCCCAAATAGCAAAACTCCTTTACTACTTTAAGTGTCTCATTTCCTAATCTAATTCCCTCAGCATCACCCGACTTATTTCGACTACATTCCATTATCCTTGTTTTGCTTTTGTTGATGTTCATCTTATATCCTCCTTTGAAGACACTGTCCATTCCGTTCAACTGCTCTTCCAAGTCCTTTGCTGTCTCCGATAGAATTACAATGTCATCGGAGAACCTCAAAGTTGTTATTCCTTCTCCATGGATTTTAATACCTACTCCGAATTTTTCTTTTGTTTCTTTTACTACTTGCTCAGTATACAGATTGAATAACATCGGGGACAGGCTACAACCCTGTCTCACTCCCTTCCCAACCGCTGCTTCCCTTTCATGCTCCTCGACTCTTATAACTGCCATCTGGTTTCTGTACAAATTGTAAATAGCCTTTCTCTCCCTGTATTTTACCCCTGCCACCTTCAGACTTTGAAAGAGAGTATTCCAGTTAACATTGTCAAAAGCTTTCTCTAAGTCTACAAATGCTAGAAATGTGGGTTTTCCATTCCTTAATCTTTCTTCTAAGATAAGTCGTAAGGTCAGTATTGCCTCACGTGTTCCAATATTTCTACGGAATCCAAACTGATCTTCCTCGAGGTCAGCTTGTACCAGTTTTTCCATTCGTCTGTAAAGAATTCGCCTTAGTATTTTGCAGCTGTGACTTATGAAACTGATTGACCTGCTTTCTTTGGGATTGGAATTATTTTATTCTTCTTGAAGTCTGAGGGTACTTCGCCTGTCTCATACATCTTGCTCACCAGATGGTAGAGTTTTGTCAGGACTGGCTCTCCCAAGGCCGTCAGTAGTTCTAATGGAATGTTGTCTACTCCTGGGGCCTTGTTTCGACTCAGGTCTTTCAGTGCTCTGTCATACTCTTCACGCAGTATCGTATCCCCCATTTCATCTTTATCTACATCCTCCTTCATTTCCATAATATTGTCCTCACGTACATCGCCCTTGTATAGAACCTCTATATAGTCCTTCCACCTTTCTGATTTCCCTTCTTTGCTTAGAACTGGGTTTCCATCTGGCCTCTTGATATTCATGCAAGTGGTTCTCTTTTCTCCAAAGGTCACTTTAATTTTCCTGTAGGGAGTATCTATCTTACCCCTAGTGAGATAAGCCTCTACATCCTTACGTTTGTCCTCCAGCCATCCCTGCTTAGCCATTTGCACTTCCTGTCGATCTCATTTTTGAGACGTTTGTATTTGTTTTTGCCTGCTTCATTTACTGCATTTTTATATTTTCTCCTTTCATCAATTAAATTCAATATTTCTTCTGTACCCTAGGATTTCTACTAGCCCTTGTCTTTTTACCTACTTGATCCTCTGCTGCCTTCACTACTTCATCCCTCAGAGCTGCCCATTCTTCTTCTACTGTACTTCTTTCCCCCATTCCTGTCAATTGTTTCCTTATGCTCTCCCTGAAACTCTGTACAACCTCTGGTTTAGTCAGTTTATCCAGGTCCCATCTCCTTAAATTGCCACCTTTTTGCAGTTTCTTCAGTTTTAATGACGTTAGTGGAGGAAACAATTAAGATGCAACACAGAGTAGTATAATGGGGCAACCAATTTTGAGAAAGCTTTTAACTCAAATTTGAACAGACTCTATGTTAACGTCACTGATTATACCTAAATTGGTAAGTTCAAGTGTAAATACATCTATTACACTGCTTCTATTAGACTGCACTAGAAAAATGGGAAATACAGAATCGAAAGGGGTGTCAGACATGGAAATTTTTACAGCGCCAAAGGTGACTTATACGAGGGCAGTTCAATAAGTAATGCAACACATTTTTTTTTCTGAAACAGGGGTTGTTTTATTCAGCATTGAAATACACCAGGTTATTCCCCAATCTTTTAGCTACACAACACTATTTTTCAGCGTAATCTCCATTCAGTGCTACGGCCTTACGCCACCTTGAAATGAGGGCCTGTATGCCTGCACGGTACCATTCCACTGGTCGATGTCAGAGCCAACGTCGTACTGCATCAATAACTTCTTCATCATCCGCTTAGTGCCTCCCACGGATTGCGTCCTTCATTGGGCCAAGCATATGGAAATCCGACGGTGCGAGATCGGGGCTGTAGGGTGCATGAGGAAGAACAGTCCACTGAAGTTTTGTGAGCTCCTCTCGGGTGCGAGGTCTTGCGTTGTCATGAAGAAGGAGAAGTTCGTTCAGATTTTTGCGCCTACGAACACGCTGAAGTCGTTTCTTCAATTTCTGAAGAGTAGCACAATACACTTCAGAGTTGATCGTTTGACCATGGGGAAGGACACCGAACAGAATAACCCCTTCAGCGTCCCAGAAGACTGTAACCCTGACTTTACCGGCTGAGGGTATGGCTTTAAACTTTTTCTTGATAGGGGAGTGGGTGTGGCGCCACTCCATTGATTGCCGTTTTGTTTCAGGTTCGAAGTGATGAACCCATGTTTCATCGCCTGTAACAATCTTTGACAAGAAATTGTCACCCTCAGCCACATGACGAGCAAGCAATTCCTCACAGATGGTTCTCCTTTGCTCTTTATGGTGACAACGAGGGACCCAGCGGGAACAAACCTTTGAATATCCCAACTGGTGAACAATTGTGACAGCACTACCAACAGAGATGTCAAGTTGAGCACTGAGTTGTTTGATGGTGATCCGTCGATCATCTCGAACGAGTGTGTTCGCACGCTCCGCCATTGCAGGAGTCACAGCTGTGCACGGCCGGCCCGCACGCGGGAGATCAGACAGTCTTGCTTGACCTTGCGGCGATGATGACACACGCTTTGCCCAACGACTCACCGTGCTTTTGTCCACTGCCAGATCACCGTAGACATTCTGCAAGCGCCTATGAATATCTGAGATGCCCTGGTTTTCCGCCAAAAGAAACTCGATCACTGCCCGTTGTTTGCAACACACATCCGTTACAGACGCCATTTTAACAGCTCCGTACAGCGCTGCCACCTGTCGGAAGTCAATGAAACTATACGAGACGAAGTGGGAATGTTTGAAAATATTTCACAAGAAATTTCCGGTTTTTTCAACGAAAATTGGCCGAGAAAAAAAATGTGTTGCATTACTTATTGAACTGCCCTCGTAGCATTCCTAGAATTATTCAGAAGCAAGAATAAGTACCTGAAATACTGTTTTCCTGTGGCACAGATAAACTTCAGCAATTACTGGAAAACTCCGTAGAGCAAGTTTGAAAGTAGACTTGAAAATCAATTACATTAAAATAATATAAAGTAGTGTAACGTGATCAGGTGGAGAAGGAGACAGTAAGACATTAGGAGGGCAGTCGCAGAGTAAGGTGATGAGCGTTTGTAGCGAGGTCACTTATAGACGTCTTGATTGTCAGAAAAAGTGATACAAAGAGAAGTAAAAATAATCTGCTGCAATCAGATCCAATCAAACGATTCAGGAAAATGTGAGGAAAACAGTTAAAACATCTAAATGCACTCACTGATACACAGACACACTACGGAACACAGAAGAACCTACTAGTATGGGCACTCCACAGACAACCAAAAACATATAAACATAACAGGCTGATCAGTCCAGTTATAAATTTCAGAAAATCTACAACATTTCACATGGCCAAATATCACCACAAAAAAATCACAAATCACTATCAAACAGAAAATTATAGGCAGTTATGAGAGTATGAGGCCTAACAGAAGACATATAAAATATAGACGTACCACACACAGCATCACTGATTTCATTTGGCATAGAACAAATGTACACACACCACCGAGCAAGGTGGCGCAGTGGTTAGCACAATGGCTGGCATTCGGGAGGACGACGGTTCGAACACGAGCCCGGCCATCCTGATTTAGGTTTTCCGTGATTTCCGAAAATCGCTTCAGGCAAATTGCGGGATGGTTTCTTTGAAATGACACGGCCGACTTCCTTCCCCATCCTTACCTAACCCAATGTGGCCGCGCGGTTTGAGGCACCATGTCACGGACTGCGCGACCCCTCCCCCCGAAGGTTCGAGTCCTTCCTTGGGCATGGGTGTGTGCGTTGTTGATAGCAAAAGTTAGTTTAAGTAGTGTGTAAGTCTAGGGACTGATGACCTCATCAGTTTTGTCCCTTAGTAATTCACACACATTTGAATACATTTGAACAATCCGATGGGACCGATGACCTCGCTGTTTGGTCCCCTTCCCCCAAATAAACCAACCAACACTTACATCCGCATCAAAGAACCGTTGGAAATCATAGAACAAATATCACATCCCATAGCAATGTCACCGGAGCAGTAATAACAGAAATAACGATTATGCTCAAACTGATTACTGAACACAAATATAGGGTGCTTCAAAATGAATATATGAGTTTAATGCTTTGCAGCATTTACAAAGTATGTCCCCATAGTAAGTTCCGTTTGATTAAATAGAACAAAGGTGTACAGATACAGAAGAAATATTCATTGCACAAAAATCTGAATCTGTTTAACTACTTTTCTACATAGCTTCTGAAATGTTGTAGGTACTTCTCACAGCGTGGCACAAGTTTTTGTATGCCTTCTTCATAGAAGGATGCCGCCTGTGTATTCAGCCATGTGGTAACATGTTCTATCAGCTCGTCGTCGTCGTTGAAGTGTTGATCACCGAGGACAGATTTTAGGCGAAAGAAGAGATAAAAGTCGCTAGGAGCGAGGTCCGGGCTGTAAGGTGGATGATCAAACGCGTCCCAGTGAAATTCCCGTAGGAGGTGTTTGGTCACATTCGCCGTGTGAAGTCGGGCATCGTAGTGGAAAAAAACAACACATTTTGACAGTAATCCTCGGCGCTTGTTCTGTATTGCGCGACGGAATTTGTTAATGGTCTCGCAGTAACCATGTGCATTGATTGATTTGCCTCGTGGTAAGAAATCAATCAGCAGAATGCCTTTGCTGTCCCGAAGAACGGTGCACATGACTTTTCGAAGTGTCAAGATTTGCTTAGGCATAACCTTCGTTTGGGACGAAGTGTGCCTCCATTCCACTGATTGCCGTTTTGTTTCAGGGGTGTCGTACGATGCCCAAGTTTCATCCCCTGTGACTATCCGAGAAAGAAAACCATCGCCTTCTTCATTGCAGCGTGTCAAAAACTGAACGGCGCTGCCCACCTTTGTTTTTTGTGTTGTTCGGTGCGAATTTTGGGTACCCACCATTAGCAAAGTTCTCGAAATTTCTGTTTTTCAGAGACAGTTTCATGTGTTAGTAGTGATCGTGAAATTCGCGGAACTTCCATAGCAAGGGCTCTAAGTGTAAATTTCTTCATTGCAGCGTGTCAAAAACTGAACGCCACTGCCCACCTTTGTTTTTTGTGTTGTTCGGTGCGAATTTTGGGTACCCACCATTAGCAAAGTTCTCGAAATTTCTGTTTTTCAGAGACAGTTTCATGTGTTAGTAGTGATCGTGAAATTCGCGGAACTTCCATAGCAAGGGCTCTAAGTGTAAACTTAGGGTTGTGCTTAATCTTCTCTTCAATTGTGTGAACCAGTTCATCAGTAACCACAGACGGGCGTCCACTTCGTTCTTCATCGTGCACTTCATCACGTCCTTCATTGAACAGTCTGACCCATCTTCTAACCATTGAATCACTCACAGCATTTTGTCCGTAAACCTCGCAGATTTGCCGATGAATTTCCTTTGGTTTAACTTTCTTCGCATTAAGAAAACGAATCACAGATCTGATTTCAAACGCGGCCGCATTTTCAGTTACAGCTGACATATAAAGAAGCACTACAAAGCACACGTCGGCAGCAGAGATCTGAAAATGGCGTATATATGGCTTGTCCTTAAGTCAGAGTAACTGCCGCGCATGCTCGGAACTGCGATCGTAGTGCTGCCGCGGATAGAAATAGAAACGGAACTGACTATGTGGACGACCCTCGTATTACATTCAACTTACAGTTTTAGATAATACATCAAAAGAAAGAGCAACTGAAACAGTTTTGTTTGTATACCAGTGTGCAAAGAGAAGAACATAGAATGACAACGAGTGACAGAAAAACCTGTTGAACGAATGAGAGTCTTTCACACGCAGCCACAAGAAATCACTTCGGAAGGCTAGCTGTGAATTAGCAGTTCCATTGAAGTACGTGTGAAGACTTTTAAGGAAACGCGTGCAGCTATGCCCTTAACATCTGCAGTTGTTACGAGTTCTATATTCTAAAGACTATGATCTATGTATCAATACTGCAAACAAAATATTGCCACATGACAGTGAATATTTTCTGGATTGTGTCGTCTTCAATGGTGAAGTAACAGTTCAACTAAGTGGAAATGTGAACACATGTAAAGTGCGCATCTGGGACCCAAAACACCCTCATGCGACGGTATAGCTCCAGTGAGACTCCCCTAAATTGAATGTTTGTTGTGCGGTATCCCGGGAGTAAGTATACAGGCCTTTCTTTCTCGGCAGAGCAACAGTACTGGTTTTTCTTGTCTCGATGCACTAGGCCTAAGGCTTTCTTCTTATCAGGATGAAGCTGAAGCACAAACTTTATTTGTCAGCAAGGTGGTGTACCACATCTCTGGCATAACTCAATATGCGATTGGTTAAGCCGGCCGCAGTGGCCGAGCGGTTCTAGGCGCTACAGTCTGGAAACGCGCGATCGCTACGGTCGCAGGTTCGAATCCTGCCTCGGGTATGGATGTGTGCGATGTCCTTAGATGAGTTAGGTTTAAGTAGTTCTAAGTTCTAGGGGACTGATGACCACAGCAGTTACGTCCCATAGTGCTCGGAGCCATTTGAACCATTTGCGATTGGTTAAATGACAGTGTACCCGATGGCTGGATTGGCCACAAGAGGCCGGATGACTGATTTTGCATGACCTACACGCACACAAACGATCGGATACCACGTGATTTTTACCTTTAGAGGTTCATGAAGGATCATGTGTGTATGCCTCCGCTACCAGCTGGTCTACTTGACTTTAGAAACAGCATTGTTGCGTCTATTAATCCAGACGCACTGAGCAAGGCTTGAAAGGAACTCGCCTATCTGATGAATTAACATTAACATTAAAGATTAACATTTGTAAGAAAAGCTGTTTGAATTGCCCCTTCATTTGATTAATTATTTATCATTGTAAGTTTAATGTTATAAATGCTACACTGCCATAAAACACATGTAAAACTAAACTCTGGCCGAACAGGCCTTGGAAGGTCCAACGGTACCGACCGGCCGCCGTGTCATCCTCATCCCCACAGGCGTCACTTGATGTGGATATGGAGGGTCATGTGGTCAGCACACCACTCTCCCTGTCGTATGTCAGTTTACGAGACCGGAGCCGATAGTTCTCAATTAAGTAGCTCCTCGGTTTGCTTAAAACACATATTATTCATTTTGAAACACCTGTACTTCCCATATAGAATGAATATTATCTGCAAAGTGAGGGACTACCCACGGGATGCCAATATCAAAAATCTTAGCCAACATTTTTCCTATCTTCAGAAACCAAATTTTTTTAAAAAATGCCACTGTTGAAAGATTATTATTATTATTCTGGATTTACAATGTGAGTACATTTTTCCAGCACCTATTCTAGATTACAGTAAGTCACTAATTATTGTTCTCCACTCTTCTCTATTTGTCCATAAATCTTCAGGAATGTCGTTCTTCCTCATTGCTGACTGAACTCCCTGTATCCATGTATCAGGTGGTCGTCCCCTTTTCTTCTTCCAATTGGTACCCAGTCGATTATGCATTTTGGTATCCTTTCCTGTTCCATTCGTCTGATGTGTCCATACCATTTAAGTTGTTTGTGCTCGATGAAATCAATAATTGAATTTTTACATTTCATCTTGTCTCTGATTACTTTATTTCTTATTCTTTCTCATCTTGATATTCTTGCTGAACGTCTCCAGAAATCCATTTCTGTGGCTAATAATTTTGATTTCAGTTGCCATTTTGTTGTCCACACTTCTGAACCATATGCAATAATGCTCCTAACTATTGTTTTAAAAATCCTTATTTTGTTATCAGTTGTAATGTGTTTGTCCCAGAGAATTCCATTCAATAAAGAGATTGTCGTCTTTCCAGAATTTATTCTTGATCTAATTTCTTTGTCCTGTTTCCTATCATTTGTAATTTTCACACCTAAATATTTATATTCCTCAGTAGCTGTTATTGTTCCCATCCCTTCTAATATTAAGTCTCCATTCACTCCACCAATTACCATGTACTTTGTTTTATTCATGTTTACGTTTAGACCTGATTTTTTATATTCTTGAATCAATTTTCTGGTCATATACTCTATGTCCTCATAGTATTGGGCTATAATCAGTTGGTCATCTGCAAATTGTAAAGATTATATTGTTCTATCATTTATTGGTATTCCCATAGCATGACATTTTTTCTTCCAATTCTGTAAAGTTACTTCTGTATATATTTTATACAATGTAGGTGAGATGCTACATCCTTGACATAATCCTTTTGTGACTTGGAATCCATGTGATAGATATTTACCAATTTTTATTTTTGAAATAGAATTTTTATATAAATTTTGAATTGCTTTAATTATTCTTGGATTTATTCCTATTGATATTAAAGTTTTCCATAAACTGGATAAAGGCACACTATTATAGGCTTTTTCTATATCTGTGAATACTAAATGTATAGGTTGTGCCCGAACCATTTTTTTTTCAATAATTTGTTGTAGACAAAAGATATGATCAATTGTTGATCTTCCAGCTCTAAAACCTGCTTGTTCTTCAGCCTCCTTTTCTTTGTATTCTTGTTCTAACAAATATTTAATAATTCTTCCATATAATCTACTGAAGGTATTGGTCACTGTTATTCCCCTATAATTTTTACACTCATCTTTCGCTCCTTTTTTATGTATCACTGAAATATATCCTACTTTCAAATCATTTGGGACATCTTCCCCATTTAAACATCTTTCGAAAAGGTTTCTTAACAATTCCATTAATTTCTTTGTTCCTAATTTTAATAATTCTGCAGGAATACCTCCAATGCCTGTAGCCCTTCCATTCTTTAAAGATTTTATTGCAGTTTTTACTGTCTCTATTTCCAAACGGATCTAATTCTCTGCTTGTAGATCTATCATTTCATTATATTCAGGGTTTCCCAAGTATTCTTCCCTGTTTTCTGTTAATAAACTTTTAAAATATTTTTCCTAAGAGTTATGAGTAATATATTTAATATGTGTTGTTTCTTTGGAATTCCTTCTTAAATTTTTTATAATTTTCCATGCTTCTGTGTTTCTTTTACCACCAATATAGGATTCAATTTTTTGACATGACTGTTCCCAAACTTAGTTTCTTGCTTCTGCAACCTTTTTCTGGATTTTCGCTTGTTGTGCATTAAGCTCTATTTTATCTTGAAGATTTCTGGTATTTAACCATTTCAAATATTTTTCTTTCTTTAATTTCACTTCCTTTTTAATTTCTTCATTCCAGTAGTATAATGGATGGTTTGTACATGTTTCTTCTGTTTCTCCTAAAGCTTCCTTGGTGGCTTCATGTAGTTTATTTACAATATAATGATATTGATCTTCTGTATTATCAAACTCTGTTTCTATCAGTTTTTCATCTAATCTCTTTTGATATAAAAATACTGTGCTTTCATTCTCAAAACTATTCAAATTATATTTAGGAATTTTGATTTCTGTTTGTATATTTTGTATAGGGCAATTTCGATTTTCTTCAGTGCTTTTTCCTTTGAAGGGGAATAAAAATTTGGAATTTACCAAATAATGATCGCTAAGAGTTACCCCTCTATATACTCTTATGTCATGTATTTTTATCCTTGTTTGCTGTTTAATTATAATATAGTCTATTATTGATTTTTGATTCAATGTATCTTTATGCCATGTGTATTTATGTATTTCTTTATATTGTTAAAAGCCATTTAATATTTTCAATGAATTTTGTTCACATATATCAATAAGTCTATTAAAATTATCATTTATAACATTTTCTCCAAATGGTCCTATAATTTTATTTCCAATTTTACTTCCAGTTCTACTGTTAAAATCCCCTGCAATAATAATCTCCCTGGTTTTCCCGATATCCTCTATGATTCCATTTAAATTATTATAGAAATCATCCTTTTTACAAATTGGTTCATCTTCGCTTATTCCATATACTCATATAATACTAATTTTGTATCCATGAATATCAATATTAATTTTAATCAGATTTTCATCAATAGGTTCCCAGTTTGTGACCATTCTTTTGAATTTGTTTTTCATCAATATCGATATCCCCCATTTTGCTCTGTGATTTTTTGGGACACCACTATAGAAATGTGTATATGATCCTATTCTTTCAATACCTCATCCCTTTTTTCTTAGTTTCTGTTGAAAGATTCTGTAGAAAGACTAACAATCCTATATTGCCGTACGTACGTGGATGACTTCATTTGCCTGGTAGTTAAGCCAAATGGAAAAGTACATGAACTGCACTGAGAAATTAACAAAGCAAAAAGAAAATCAAATAAACTTTCTTAACATAACAGTAATAAAGCAAATGCCAAGCACTCTTTTGATAGTAGTAGGAAAGCAACAGTCACAGACACAATAATACATTACACATCCATTTATCCCCAAAGCCAGAAGCTAACTTAACTAAGACACATTTTATATACAACAATCAGGATTCCAGTAAATACGAGGAACTATGGAAATGAAATGAGTACAGTCATACTCTACAGATAGCTAGGCACATTGGGTATAACACACTTGTTGTACACAAATTCAATCAAAAATATAAACATAAATACGAAACAAACACAACACGTCCAACACATACAGAATGCAAGAAAATTCACAAGACCCAAACCTGCAACCACATAAAACACCAAAAAAATGGTTCAAATGGCTCTGAGCACTATGGGACTTAGCATCTGAGGTCATCAGTCCCCTAGTACTTAGAACTACTTAAATCTAACTAACCTACGGACACCACACACGTCCATGCCCGAGGCACGATTCGAGCCTGCGACCGTAGCAGTCGCGCGGTTCTGGACTGAAGCGCCTAGAACCGCTCGGCCACCGCGGCCGGCATTGAAAACACCCACACAGAATGACAGCACCACACAAAATCAAAGCACATGGTACACATGGTACACCATGACTTATACACATAAATTAGCACACAAAGTGGCGCATATACTAAGGAAACAGAGCCCACATATAAAACATAAATTTGTGTAAACTGTCCGAACAAAACTAAGCCAACCAATACTGAAGATAGACAGCTTCCAGGAATCAGGAAATACAAAATTTAATGTCGAAACTGTGACGTGGTGTGCCTAGGCATGACAAGCAGGAGTGTAAAACATGGTAAGAAGGACACATCAAGTGTTGTCAATGTGAAACAAATTATTCTACATTTCCAGAATGTCTAAAACACCGTGACAATCATCTTATCAAATTAGATCAAGATATAAATATCATTAGGAATACAACCACTACAAAACTTAGGGAAATGGAGGAACGCTATCATATGTAAGATGTCAAAGCAGAAACAAACATATGACAAATGACCAAATGCAAACCAAAATTAAAAAATCCTTTCGTACATATAGCCATGTTAAAACAATACAAACAACCATGTTAAAATAAACGTACACACACATGGTCACACAAACGCGCACACTCACACACACACACACACACACACACACACACACACACACAGGCATATACCACTGTAAACAAATATTCATTTCCTAGTGCTGTGAAAACTGAATCTCATATGGCAGAAATCATCAGTGCAGTTGTAAAACGGGAAAAAGAACACGTTAGGTCCAGCAGCTGGAATTTATAACATCACAACATAATAGGTCAGCAGAAACTGCTAATCACTTAGTAAACACTCTAATTAAAAGAACAACTGAACCACGGAGGAATTATCTGAATGGGACGAAATTTGGTGGATGTGACGAACAAATGGTTCAAATGGCTCTAAGCACTGTGGAACGTTAACATCTGAGGTCATCAGTCCCCTAGACTTAGAACTACTTAAACCTGACTAACCTAAGGACATCACGCACATCCATACTCGAGGCAGGATTCGAACCTGCAACCGTAGCAGCAGCGCGGTTCCGGACTGAAGCGCCTAGAACCGCTTGGCCACAGCGACCGGGCGTATTTAAAACCTCTGTTACACGGTACACCTATGGAATACAAATCTGCAGCAACGCACCTAACGCTCATGTCTGGAACTATAGATTGGTTCACGTCTGACGATTACACGATACACGCAGGCTATTCATGGCACGAATTGGCGCATGCGCACTAGATAGAATAACAGGCAAATCAATCATTGCAACTTCAGAAAAGTTGGACGATTTAATCAGAGAGAAAGAGCTTCACAAATTGGGCGAGTCAATAACGTGTTGCTCTGTCTCTGGTCTGTATGCATGCAATTACTTGGTTTCAAATTCTGTCCAACTTGCCTGTTGGGTCGCCAAAATCTCGAGCTGGGAGGAGGTCTTTGCCCTTAATGCTCCAGACGTTCTCAGTTGGGGGGGGGGGGGGGGATCAGGCGATCTTGCTGGCCAAGGTAGGTGCTGAAGTGTAAGCCCAGGATAGCTTGTCGTGAAGCGCAACAAAACGGGGCATACAATATCGTCGATAGACCGCTGTTCTCTAATGGTGTCGCGGACTATTCTTTAAGGATGCCGCGGATGAGAACCAAAGGCGTCCTGCTATGAAAAGCAATGGCATCTCAGAACATCAGTCCTGGTTGTCGGCCATATGATGCGTGCCAATCTGGTTGGTTTCCCAACGCTGTCCAGGGTGTCTCCAGACACGCCTTCGCTTGTCACTGGGGCCTGGAATCCCACTGACTGGAGCAGAATTGTCTTCAGTGATGAGACCCGCTTCAAACTGTGCCCCGATGACCAACTAAGTCGTGTCAGGAGGCGCCCCAGACAGTGGTGGGATTCCAACCAACTGCCGCCTGCCATATAACATGAAAACCAGGAAAAGCAGGATCTTTGGTTGTGATTCGCGGTACACTTACAGCAAAGCAGTATGTCGACGACAATCTATGCCCCGTTTTGTTGCCATGCAAGGCAAGACATTGTAGGGAAGCAGCCTACTCACACCATATAGAATTCATATGCTTGCCATTGTGTGACAGCATAGTCCGCTGTAACTAGCTATGACATCACAAACGTTGTGCAATACCTTAAGGGGAGCCGGAGGTGCCTATGCTGCCCATGTTAAAATCACTAAGTTTGAGGAACATTTATGAATAAACTACCAAATAGAAAAATTTGAACTTTTTTTAACATATAGAGTGGTTTAGTATTGCAGTTATGACAGAGGGATTTTGGAGTATCTTTTCTAGTTTCCTTACAATTATTTTTTTATTAATGACCCAAATTTTTTTACAAATAATTGCTTTATAATGAAACTGAAATGAAACTCCTGAACATATTGCCAAATGTCTGTGTTACAATGTAAGTTTGACCACTAGGAGTGCTGTATAAAAATTTCATCTCTGTAGCTTGAGTGTATTTTGAGAAAATGTTCCTTATATTTGAAAAATTCTAATTTACAGGAAATGGCTATCAAAGTACCTCAATATATTCCTGCACTATAGGATGGATAATGAGGGTCTTCTTCTTCATCCTCCAAAAGCTTCCTCTTCTGTCTTCTTTTCTGGCCTGTTGTTCCATCATACTTCACGTGCCTTTCTCTTCTTTCTGCTCCTCTTATCCTTTCTATGTCAATATTTCTTAGTGCTCGTACAGTGTTCACCCCAGCTGTAAATCCTAATGCCTTCAGAACTTCGCACTTCACACTGTTCCCTTGGTTGTAGGTTGCTATTGCATGATAAATGCCAAAGTGCAGTGTTTTTATGCTTACAAACACCCTTTTAGGAATCACTTTCCAAATCAAATTGTTTACACTCTCATTAGGATTCTGCGTCTTTCCGTGTAGACATTTGTGTAACAATTCTGGCTGTAATAAGTCATGAAAAATTGGTTTTATTGCATTTATCACAGCTGCTGGCAAACCATTTTTGTGATCAGAGTCCTTTTTTGCATTATATTTGCACCAGGAATCTTTTGGGCACAGGCTGTGTTGAGGGTGTTCATTGGAAGAGGCAGTATGAAGGAACAATGCCCACACTGCTTTTCGCATGTCACTAACATTACAAGTATTTTGCCTTATAGCATACCCATAGTATCTCTGTAGACGTTCAATCACCTCATCAGTATGGCTGCCTCTCCCTCCTATTGTCTTTCCATCACTAAGCTTACTTGAACCCAAAGTTTGCTTGAACCTTCGAAGCCGTGCACCCATACGCTTTTGCACATGCCCAATGCATTCCAATTTTTCAACTACAAATTCATTTCCATATGGTCTCAGTTCCTCTATAGTCTTGAAACCTTTGGAGTCACCATCCCCAAGGTAGTATTTGTACCTAACGTTGTATCTGGGAACTGAATGTTCAAAAATTTGTTTCACTCCATCCACTTCCAATGCTCCACTTGATCCACTAAAATTTGCCTCACAGGTTCCACTGTGCTCTCCTTTGATTTTATTTTTGCACCTACAATGTTTTGATAATATTGCAACATCTATCACTTTTGCACTATCACCACAAGTAGCAGTTACAACCCCATTCAGGGATTTACGACCCCTCATTTGCCAGGAACCACCTAATGCCACTACCAAATCCCTAGAACCACCGTTCATTTTGTAAGTAAGCTGTTTAGGTTTTTTTTTATTGGTAACGCCACCTCTGTATGAAAATCACTGGCTGTGCTGTGTGCAGTCTGTGGCTGCTTTGCATTGTTGTAATACTCGCCATTGTAGTGTTAGGCAGCTGACTGTGAACAGCGCGTAGCGTTGCGCAGTTGGAGGTGAGCCGCCAGCAGTGGTGGATGTGGGGAGAGAGGTGGCGGAGTTTTGTAATTCGTCATGAACTGCTACATATATTATGACTATTAAGGTAAATACATTGTTTGTTCTCTATTAATATCTTTCATTTGCTAACTATCCCTATCAGTAGTTAGTGCCTTCCGTAGTTTGAATCTTTTATTTAGCTGGCAGTAGTGGCGCTCGCTGTATTGCAGTAGTTCGAGTAATGAAGATTTTTGTGAGGTAAGTGATTTCTGGAAGGTATAGTTTAATGTTAGTCAGGACCATTCTTTTGTAGGGATTTTTGAAAGTCAGATTGCGTTGCGCTAAAAATATTGTATATCAGTTTAAGCACAGTCCTGTATAATTGTTCAAAGGGGACGTTTCATATGCCGACCCTTAGCCGAGGATACCTCACTGGAATCTTCTGATTTTTTCTTGTAGTTTGTGTAATTAGTGTAGATTTTGTTTATTGCTAGTGCGTAATTGTAGAGAGAATCTCCTTTGTAGTTGCAGTCTTTCATTGTTGTTGTGGCATGCATGTTAATTTGCACCAAGTATTTCGCAGCTGCGCTTGCAATTAACTAGATATTATTTTCAGTACTATGTTAATGTGTTCTCTTGTTTTTGCTCTTCAAATTGTGTATTTCTGTGTTGTCGTGTGAAATATTGTGACAATAATGGCGTGTGAAAAACGTAATACTAGGCTTCAAAGTAAACTGAGAAATGACAGTGAACACGAAAGCAGTGTGTTAGCTACGCAGAGTAATGAATTAACTAATGTTCAAAGTAGTAATTTGGTAATTGTGCATAGGGAAATGGAGCGGGCTGTAAATAATGGTGTAGGCAGTGAAACAATTAGTGAACAGGGAAGCGTTATCAATTGATCGGTCGGCAACAGCTCGCCTCAGGATTCCGAAATGACAGGACACAATCTTGCAAATACTGTAGATTCAGGTTTAGCGTCCTCACCGCTTTCTCAAATAAATCAAGACACATTTTCTGCTTTACAAAATGCGAATATTGCCGGTTCAAATGCACTGCCGAATAGCACTGAGGAACATGTTTCAGACACCAGTGCACTGTTATTACAGTTAATGCAACAAATGGGGCAAAGGCTACAAAAGTTAGACACAACGCTTGAACAAAATCATAAACAAATGGGACAAAATCTTCAAAAGTTTGACACAATGGAACAAAATCTTCAAAAGTTAGACGCAATGGAACAAAATCTTCAAAAGTTAGACACAATGGAACAAAATCAGAGACAAACACAGTAACAGCTTCAAAAGTTAGACTCATTGGAACAAACTCTTGAACAAACGCGTGACGATTTAACTACTGAGTTACATAACATTGAATCGAAACGTCAAAAAGTCTGTAATGACGTAAAAACTCAAATTTGTGAGCATT
The DNA here is from genome assembly GCF_021461395.2 of Schistocerca americana. Classification (NCBI taxonomy): domain Eukaryota; kingdom Metazoa; phylum Arthropoda; class Insecta; order Orthoptera; family Acrididae; genus Schistocerca; species Schistocerca americana. Next base: position 44,337,566 of record NC_060120.1, read on the forward strand.
TTCAACCTATTCTTTCGCGGCATGAAAATGCATTACAGAATCACGAAGCAGCCATAAAAAAACTGCAAATTATAGTTAATGAAAATCATGAGACCTTGCAAGCTAAAATTGACTCAGTTGCGTCTACCGATTCGGTTACGGAACTTGCAAAAACTCAGGAAAACTTAAAGGACACAGTAGAAAGACACATGGAGGAAATTAGCACTTTATCAGAGAAAGTAGTTGAACTTTCGGATCAGCTAAATAATTTATCTACGAAGGTAGATGATAATCTGAATGACACAAAACCGGTAGTCTTTAATGACACAGAAGAGTGCGAACAAATTAGGAAATTCAAACAAAATCAGAATCAAATTAATACGCAACACCAAAGAGAAATCCGCGAAGTACAAGATCAGCTGACACAGGTAGTACAAAAATTACGTATTTCAGAGGACACTCGCGCCCCAATACGGGAAGAGGGACATAGAAATACGGAACAGCCACAAAATAATAACACAGCGCATTTCGGAAATTATGAAAGAAATTGGCAAGGTGCACCGAATTTTGAAATGGAACCGCCGAAACGACGTAACAATGACCGATATGCGACTCGCCGACATGATGACTTTGACTATAAGCTGTTCATTACTACACGTAAATTCAAAACATTTAAGAATTCTGGCAACGACATTCATCCACAAGCATGGCTCCATCAATTCTCTCATTGTTTTCCTCCCAACTGGTCGTTAGAACACAGATTAGAATTTATGTGTGGCTATTTAGAGAATGAACCAGCTGTAAGAATGCGATCGGTCATTCACGATTGTCACAGTGAAGGAGAATTTTACCATACCTTCCTCTCAGCATATTGGTCTCAAGCTACACAAGACCGAATAAAACATAGCATCATGATGATGAAACACTTTGAACAATCTGAATATTCCAGTCTTGTGAAATATTTTGAAGACATGTTGCACTAGAATCAGTACCTGACAAACCCATACAGCCCCTCAGAATTCATCCGCATTTGCTTAATCAAATTGCCTGAACATTTACGACATATTATTTTAGCAGGACGGTGCAAAGATGACATTGAAGCTTTCCAGGATCTGTTACAAGAATTGGAAATTGACACTGACAATTGGGGAACGCGGAAACAGGAGCACAACAATTACAGGTCACATCTGTCACAATTCCGCGATGAAAGAAATAATAACTGGACATGACAAGGCTATTCTCACAACACATATCGTGACCAAAACAGACACCACCCGTATGACAACCGTTGGCAGAGTAGTAATAATTACAGGGAAAGATCACCCCTCCGTGGTAGTAACTATCACAGAGACAATCAGAGAAACAGACAATTTGGGAACCAAAATAATTATTATCAAGGGAGACAGAATAACTTTAGACGCAACGGTCCAGCGCGCAGTTACGATTCAGGGAGAAATTCTCCACCACTTAACCGACAAGAAAGAAACTACAGGAACTACCGACATGACGACAGACAATGTGATCGTAATGACAGACCTGAATTGCATCAGAACTGGAGGGATTTAAACAGGGCAGGGCCCTCTCGTCACGGTGAATTTGTAGAAGGTAGGTCTCCTAATCCCAGTAACGACGCGCGCCAACGAAGAAACAGGCAATGACTCGCACTGCAAGCAACCACGTGCGGCCGCTGGCTCAGGGAAAAATAACATAGACGCTAACCTTGAGAAAAATTCCAGTTTTCTTTACCGACGTATACCACATGATAATTGCTTTAAAGCTGAAACTCTGTGTACTAGGAAGAGCAAAGGGTTACTCGACATTTCACGTGTAAAACCGTTTATTGAAAGATAATCTGCTTTTTAACTTAGTCTTTGTCATAAAATTTTTCGCTTCACATTACTAATATGCTTTGTCAGACTTAGAATCTGTTAACATACAACAATGTTTGAAGTTAAATATCCAATCAAGAACCAAGAGAACATATTTAAACAGAAATGACGAATGCATTGTTATAGTGAACAGACGTCACAGTGTTATTGTGTGTGTACATTCTTGCTTGTTAGTTGCACGATTATGTAACGACTATAAGGCTTACATACTTAGAACATTCACCAGTACTGCTAATGAGATTTTAATGCAACATTTTGGTTTACTTGAAAATACATTCTGGATTTAAAGTACTTTCTGTGAGATACTAGATGACACAGTGGTTAGTTCATGTGACAGCTACACGATTTTATCACGACGCTACTAATGAGTGACAATTTACAATGTGGCTTTTGCAGTGTTTCTGTTTTATATCTGCACAGTTTCTGTTTTATTCTGGAAAGTAAAACATGTTTTAGTAGTAACTTTTGTGGTATAGTTACAATGAGACTGCTTTTTCCGTAGCACAACAATACGTTACAGCACAGTACTTTCTTCATCATGGCAATAAGCGTAATAACTAAGATATCTATACATAAAGCATTTCACTTTTGTTTATCATGAGGTAAGTACATTGGCTTCTGCAGAACTTAGCTTTCGGAGGACGATAAGTACAACACTTCCACAGAATTATCTTACAACAAGACGCACAGTTTAGCGCTACAGTACACGTATTTGAGTGATTAATTTTGTACTTAAAACATTTGCTTTACAGATTTTTGAAGTACAAAGAAAGTTTTCCATGATGCATTTCATTCCATTGCTGTAATCTGTAACACCTGAGGGTATAATTACATTAATCCTCAGGGGGGTACACGCCTACTTTGTGTACCATGTGTTTGGCAAGCACAAGGAGCCCTAGCTAATATGGTATTTGCTTATGCAACTTTACACATTGGTACCATATTTCTCTAACACAGAATTACACAGCTATCTGATCATTTAACTGAGAGAGACAAACCTTTTTACTACGGCAGTGACAAATGTTTATGTAATTACACCATTGTATAACTTCACACTTATGAACTTGTTTTTGCTGTACTTTGTGAACTGTTCATATTTTTTTGGAACCATTGTGATACTATGAGAGCTTTGAATGATGTCTTTGGTAAGGGAGCATGATTTTAAAGTACGTTTGAGGTAGATGACACTGTTATATTGATAAGATTTTGTTTCTACACATTTGCAACGCAAATTCTCGACCCGTGAAATTTTGTATATGAGACTGTCACTGTAGCAGAAACTGCTGTCATAAATATTTCCGTAAGAAAGTTAAGTGACCACCTGCACGTAATGCGTCGTGGGCACCCAGCTGTGTCAGACGCCGGGAGAACAAGTCATTAGTGAGTGCCTTTCAGAGGCAGAGGTAGGAAAAAAAAAAGGGAGGCCCTCATCCTCGCTATTGACATTCCTTTGTAGAAAGCATCCCAAATACGACACGCTCAAACTTGAAAACATATGATTACACTGTGGAGCTCTTAATTTATGATTTACTGAAATGCCTAATGAAATGACGAGAAATATTTTATGTCTATGCACCTGATTATGACTACTGTCTTTATAGTTGAGAGATTTTTCACTACCTTATGAAATGCCATATGGCTAATGAATGATGTTTCATGCCTTCCTTGTACATGTAGCAAGTCCATAAACCACCACTTGTGCACTCACAAAGTTTTTGAAATTGTCCTTAGAACCAGCAATGCTGTTATCCAGTCCCTTGCTGGATCATTAACACACGTGCAAACACTATCAGTCCCTACTTCTCACATATTGTCCATATACTATGACCAACAGAAGCGTGTGCAGTGAAATGTAACTTACAAGTTAATAATATGATGAACTGGTGACAATTACAATTTTATAACATGAGAATACAATTACAAAGATACAGAAAACCTCATTAAAAACATAATAATACAGATAACATTTGTAGTAATACACGCTTTACAAAAGAATCGGAATAACATATACATCAGTGTTACAGGAATTATAAGTACCTACATAAAAGATCAGAATAACTTTTGAAATATCAACTTCACACATGAGCATTAAAACAAAACAGAATAAATAATGTCTAAGCATATTTACAAGGTAAAGAACATATTATTAATGCCAATTATATTTGAGGATAACAGTATTCCTCATCATAGTGAATGTAGCTTAGTACTAGAAAAATTCTGCAACATAAGTCTTATCAGATAAACACATAAAGACAGGAAGTACACAAATACACAAGGGTACACAAACACATAGCATAATAATACAAAAGGAAAGGACAGGGTTTGTTTTACTGCAGTATTTTGCAAACAAAACTTTCTTTACTTCTTGGAGATCTCCCTTCATTCATCATTATTCCCAAAAAGTCCTATCTATACCTGCTTTCTGTACTTTTCTCGTATAGCTTCTCAGTGCATTTCTTCAAATTCATCGCAACTCATTCTCTTATAGGCTACCCCCTCTTAAGCTAACTTAAATATACTGAGCTCAGATGCTAAACTAAGGAACGAGGCAATGCAGCAGCACAAAACAATTAACACAAACAGCAATGACAAAATATTCAAATTGGCCAAGCAAGCAGCAATATTACAACTAATATTACGCAATGAGCAGCAAACAAGAAAAATAAATCAGTAGTAAAACTGGCTTAACAGAATAATGTAATGTGAAATTCAGTAACATTGTGCCTGGCAACCAGCAGCAAAAAATGAAATAACTTATAACTCAACATGACAAAGCTCAAGCAGAAAAATAGTACACTAAAGACAACAATGCATATAAGGGAAATGTCTCGCCATTGTAGTGTTAGGCAGCTGGCTGTGAACAGCGCGTAGCGTTGCGCAGTTGGAGGTGAGCCGCCAGCAGTGGTGGATGTGGGGAGAGAGATGGCGGAGTTTTGTAATTCGTCATGAACTGCTACATATATTATGACTATTAAGGTAAATACATTGTTTGTTCTCTATTAATATCTTTCATTTGTTAACTATCCCTATCAGTAGTTAGTGCCTTCCGTAGTTTGCATCTTTTATTTAGCTGGCAGTAGTGGCGCTCGCTGTATTGCAGTAGTTCGAGTAATGAAGATTTCTGTGAGGTAAGTGATTTCTGGAAGGTATAGTTTAATGTTAGTCAGGACCATTCTTTTGTAGGGATTTTTGAAAGTCAGATTGCGTTGCGCTAAAAATATTGTATATCAGTTTAAGCACAGTCCTGTATAATTGTTGAAAGGGGACGTTTCAATTTCTACAGATTCCTCCACTGCTTCCTTCATGGTTTTCAAAGCCACATCTTCAACAGAGGATCCTATCAGTTCATAGTATTACCCAAATTTGCTTGGAGGCGATGGCAAGTTCATAATACCACAAAACAGTTTACCAGCAGCAGACCCTTTTCCAATGGATCAAATGCCGTAAACAAGTCGAACATTGACATTAAACACTCTAGATCGTCCATTTTCACCAAAGAGACTGGCATGTGAATTGTAGAGAGTCACTTGATACTTGCAACATGCACAGATTATCTTCATCTCACAAGCTAAAACAAAGTGCTTTGTTATCTCTAGTCCCACTCCTACACTTGAACACATTTTGCACAGAACACTTTCTTTCAGCACAGAAGATAATAAGCCAATATTCAGTACTTCGTTAATATCATCACTGTCACTAACATATTCACGAAATCTGTCACTTCCACAAGTCAGCTTCTTGCTAGAAGATGTCACAGGGCTATGGCCAGCCATGTGTTGCTTAGCAGATGGACGCACTGTTTCAGTAATTGTAGAATCGCAACTTGGTATTAGTGTTAATTTTCTTTTCCTACGTTCTTCCTCTTCTTATATACACGGTTACTAAAACGTGGCATCGTAACCAGAACAACGCTTTACACAAGAAGTATAATACTACCAACAACAGGCGCAACACTGAACTAATTCGAAATGGTAAACAGCAAAGAGACGATGTTCCGCGCTCTTTGCGCTTCATTTGTCACAGAAAACAATGTAGCCAACCCTTGCACACTCGCTGTATGCGTAACATAAGGCGCTGTATGCGTAACAGGCCAAGAAAATCCCAAGCAGTTCGCTAGGAAGTCACAAGAGGGTGTAAGATGCATTCAGCGGCCGCCCATTTCCTCTGCGGCGTGGGGGAAAATGGTAATAACTCCACTTCTAGGGCGAGTAGACCAATAATTCAAAGTTTACATTAAAGAGGAATGTTCCAATTAATTTTCGGTAGCAAAAAAAAAAAAATCGTAATTTTTTGGATTTGACCACCTCCGGCTCCCCTTAAAAGTAAAGTAAATAATCTGAAAAGATAATAGCACGTTAGGAGTGTTGCTAAAATGATAATGTGTTCAGTTTCAGTTTAGTAACTTTAACAGTTTTCGAAATTTGGACAGTTTACGTAAAAATCATCTGCGCAACAGGAAGGAGCTAGAAACTTCAAAATTTATATTCAGATTCCTTTTTCATTGTAATTTAATGGAAACAGTATTCTGGATCTCACAAAGTAATGTTTTGGTTGAAATTCATGATTTTCTGTTTTTGTGTCCTAAAAGATCGGAAGCAAGATACATTAAGTAAGTGATTAGATAAAGCTATGATGTTTAGTTTTAGGTAGAATGGAGATACTCTAAAAAAACAAAGATGTGAGAAGTTTTCAAAAGATAGCTGTAAAACTATAGCTGTAGCATCTTTCCAAAAGTCAAGTTCAGAGCTCATCTATTGCATGCATTGCAACTAAAATAATTCTCTCACCAAAAGTATTTAACCTAGCCACATCAGAATTTTATTAGAGATACTTACCTGTGTGCTGATAGCACAATTAAATTGAGAGCTTAATTGTTCTTCATCGAATGAAGCACTTAATTATTTAGTAACTTGAAGTGGTGCTTTACTAGCCTGAGTGGCTAGTTAGGAAGGCAAATGTTGTCGGCTGCGCCTTCGGCGGTCCGCACCATGGCTATATAAATAAGATCACTGCGAGGCAGAGTCAGGCCCCAGTTCTCTTCTAGATTCGTATCAGCACGCACTCTGTGTCGGAAGCTGCGTCGCGTCTGTGCAGTTGCAAGGAAGAGCCTTGGATGCTGTATTATGTAACTCGGTCTGCACGTAACAATGAGTTCGCATTGTGGTAAAGTTTTAATTGCGGAACGACTTCAATGGTTTATTCTCAGTTTGCGTATGTCGTATTTTCACGTGTCGCCACAAGACAAGTCCTCTACCATTACTAGAGTGGCATTTGATGAGTATTAACATCAAATTTTGGCGAGCATTCACTTTGAACATTTACATCAGTAACGGTTATTGAACAGTTTCGTTGTCTAGGGATAACATGATCCGCGCAATAGACTGAGCAGCTCTGATAGTACAATAACTGATAGTAGCAATGCTTGGGTAAACATTTGTATTGAAACGCGTACGTTTCATATGTATTCATTACCAGCGATGGTGAGGCATGATAGAATCTCTGACCAGAGAGTTATTTATCGTTGCTAGTCTGCGCTTGACTGCGCGAGAGTTCAGTTGCGAGTTGCACTCTGTCTGCAGTAGTTGTCAGTCGGCAGTAGTTGTACCGAGCGGACGGTTGTACTGAGCAGGCGTCGCCATGCGTCGACGGCGTGCTGTTATTCCGAATCTGGTCACGATTGTGGTGGACGATGTGTATTATTATTGAAGGTAATGAAGCAGCATTGCGCTCAGCTAATAACGTGTGTTAATTGTAATTAATCTGTTCAAGAAATGCCCCAATAATAATTTTTTTTTATAAAGTAAATCTTTTAAAGAAAAGTAACCATTTCAACATAAAAATTTTTTCCACTTTTTAAAGAAAAAGATTCATTTCAATTTAAAGAATATTTCCTATGCATTCCCTCCAAGAATCAAAATTAAATGTAGGCCAGCATTGCACAGAGCTGTGCCGAAAAATAAGAGCAGATATAGACGCAGTTTTACTGAGGTAAGAATTTGTCGGGTTTAATTATTTCACAGGGCCGGAGGTCAGCGCAGCTGTCCTTATAAGATTTATCAGGTTTAATTATTTCTGTTCAGATGTTACACTCAGTTCATGGTTCACTATTTAATTAACAATATTGTGTGGTTTTACGATCAATCTTCATTCCTTAATTTTGTGGGGAGTTTACATTTGGGCCATTACTATTCTTTAATTTTGCAAGGAGGTTACGCTTGGCTCATTTTATTATTCAGTTAATATTGACTAACTTTATTGCGGGGAGGTTACTCTTGGCGACATCCGGACCAGGATCGTATTTCTTTGAGAATCTTCTGAGAGGTAGTCAGATATCTGCTCTTATTTACTTAAATATAATTAGCATTTGGCGCAATGCTTTTACTAATTTTGTCACTTTCTTTCACAGATCATCGGCAATTTGTTGCTCTTTGTTGTAATAGTGTTTGTTGGATTTTGCATTGTCTTTGTTTCCTTATCGAATAATTGTGATTTGTGTAAAAATGCCGCGAAAAACTGTTAATAGTACATCGCGAGGTATAGTGAGTGAAATAACCGAGTTAAACAACTTGACCGATAGTACTTGCGACATGCAGCATAATGATGACAATCCTCCGTTTACTGACAATCAGTGCGTACCGATCACTAATAATGATTTTGATCCCAGTGATGAACAGACGAATTTAATTGTGTCCTCTGTTAATTTAACGACAATTGATGACGCGGGGCGTTCTGTTGCAATGACCGCTGCCCAGCTTAACACACTCGGTTTGCAGGATTTACGTGACGAACGGACAGATTTTTTTAATGAAATGAACAGTGTAATCAGAATGCGTCGGATTTATTTAATTCCGATTTAGTGACCAACAGTATACATCCGATTAGCAAACATTTTCAAGAATCACAGAATGACCAAATGGTCACACAAAACGTGACAATTGCAGGTACACCACTAAACAACACAGAGAATAGAAATGCTAATTTTGGCTCGGATCAAATGATGGCATTATTGCTACAAGTTCTTGAAAAACAAGACAATCTTAATAAAGATAACAAACAATTTAAAGAAGATTTCAAACAACAACTTAATGAAAATACCAAACAACAGAATGAAAGACAAGACGAAAATTTCAAACAACTTAGTGAACAGATTACAGCCATTGCCGCGCGATGTCATGATATTAAAGAACAATTACGTGTGGAAATTGAGGCTTGCGCTAGGAAAAGTAGTGAAGAAATTGATCTGTTGCTCAAGAATTAAGGGATATGCAAACAGCTTCAACAGAATCACTTAGAGGCGCAATTAGTGCAGTCGGTAAACAATGCTCTGAAAAAGCAACACAGTTACGCGACGAGTTTCAATTGACGACAGCAGAACTTTCGCCCACAATGGATGCAAAGATAGACGCGAAATTCGACCAACAGAACACTCAAATTGACGAACGTTTTAATCTTCACCTACAAAACAGTGATACGCGTTTCCATAATTTATACAGGAACAGAATAAAGTAAAACGACAAGTCATGGAAACAATCACCGCACAGAGACAGGAAGATAAACGTAAATTGTTTGCAAAAGCAAAAACATACATAGACAACAATATTGCTACAGTGTCCGACGAAATTAATACCATCAAGCAGTTGAACACAGAATTACGTGATGAAATTTCCGATCTTAAATCGAAAACAGACACACATACAGCAGACTTTCAGACAGTGACAGACAAGCTCGAACAATTAGAACTAACACAGGATTCTGATGTCATCAAAGCTGACGTTAAAAAATTGAGCGAAACCACACGTAAAATACAAAAGCAAATTAATGCTTCTGACACTAAAACCGATGAACAGGTAAAAATACCGACTGAAAAATGTGATTAATTGGCCAGTTGTATTGATGTTATTGAAAGTAATAATGACAGCAAATCAGACGATACTGCACCAATTTTGTTTAACCAAACACCTGAATTCCAAAATTTACAGCAGTCAATCTATGAGATCGATTTGTCTAATAACACATTGCGTAGAAAGTTGTCAAGTCTACAGCAAGAGGTAACAGAGATAAAAAATATTTCAGTTAATAACATGTCACAGCATACGGCGAATTCCGAACATTTCTCACACTCACACAGCCAGTATAATTTAGGTAATCTACAAAGAGTACGTGAGCTAGATTCCGAACAGTCCCAGTCAAATAGATTTTCATTCAATCCTGAACCGGTTCTGACATACAGAGACGATAATTTTGATTACAAACATTTTCTATCAGTGAGAAAATTTAAAGTATTTAAAAATGGTAGAACACAGATTCACCCCCTGGATTGGACACAACAATTCAGCTTTGCTTTTCCACCGACTTGGCCCGTAACACATAAACTTGAATTTATGTGCAGTTTTTTGGAAGGCGAACCGGCAACTCGTATGAGACCGATCGCGAGACAATGCTATTCGGTAGAAGAGTTTCAGAATGCTTTTCTCTCAGCGTATTGGTCGAAGACGACACAGCGCGGAATTAAAGATCAACTAATTAGTTTACCAAATTATGAGAACTCAAATTTTCCCAGTGTCACACAATATTTTGAGCATATGGTCCAACAAAACCAGTACCTAAGTGAACCATATAGTGAATCTGCACTCATTCAATTATGTATTTCTAAATTGTCACGATCATTAAGAGTGTCACTTTTAACGGGTCAGCAAAAAGAAAATATCACGGCATTCAGGGATCTGTTACAGCTTTTGGAAGTGCAGCAATCGGATTATTCCTTTATAAACAAAAATTTTTCATATAATAACCATGGTCAACAAACATACAGCAATTATGATCAGGCACGCAATTTCAATAGCAAAGCTAATAGACACTTTAGGAACGACAACCACCAGAACTTTAATAACAGACACAATTTTAATTATCAATATCGTCAAAATTATCAGCAACAGGAATCACATTTCGGTAACAATAGACGTTTTTTCCTGCAGCAGCAACAAAACCAACCGGTTAGCATACCTAACCAACAATGTAATGTACAAGATCAACCAGGCTTTAATGTTTCGCCGCGTGCACGTATAGTCTCAGCCTCAACAAATAGTTACACACAGCAACAAGGGAATCAGTACGTACAGAAGACACACTACTTTAATTCCTATCGCAATGCACCGTATAAGAATGACTATCACGACAGACGTAAAAACAATGAGCACAATTATCAACATACGTTTAATAACAGTCGGTCTTACCAACAGCAAAATCATCCGCAACAACATATTCTCATGAATGAACCCGACAGTAGATATCATCCAGAGCGTAATACGTCTGGAAGAAATAACAGAACAGTTCAAATAAATAACATGTCGGATAGAATTTGACTAGATACAGTACAGGTCGCATCTTCCAGTAACACAAGCACTACTTTTGACACGCAGAATGTTGTTCACGAAAACGTTATTACTTTTGACGACATACGAGACACTCTTTTGCAGGAAAGACCAGTTGTTCAGAAAACCATTTCACATCCTGTCATCGAAATTAAAATTGGTTCATCGAAATTTTCAGCAGTAATCGATTCCGGATCACCTATGTCAGTAATAAATGAAGAAACTTTCAACGGGTGTAACAAAGAGAATACCTAACCGACATTAGCATTAGGCAAAACGAAAGTGAAAGGAGCAGTATCGAGTAAAGGAGTAGACGTTAAATTACAGACACATTTATCATTTTTTATTGCAGGTCACACATTTCACTCAAATTTTTGGATTGTTCCTTTATTGACAACAGACGTTATTTTAGGTACTAATTTTCTAGTACAACACGACGGAGTTATTGATTTTCAAAATTCTTATTTAATGTTAAAGGATGAAAATGTACAACTGGCTTTAGAATTTCAGCACTCTTTATCTGCGGAAGAACAAACAATTAATCGCACAGAGGTCATTTCCGTATCACGTAGTATAGACTGTAATTCCACATTGTTCACAGATACGTACGTACATAACTATAATACTCCAGACGAAGCTGACTATGACGTAATACAGATGATTTCTGATAAAGTTAAACAAAGCAGTGCAAATACAGACGACGAACGCACTCAACTACACAAAATTCTTTTAGAGCAAGCTCCAGTTTTTGACAATGTTCCTGGTACTATGTCCGGTTTTATGTATGAATTTCAAGTCAAACAGCACGATACATTTAAAGCCAAGCATTATCCCATTCCATATATCCATAGAGAACAAGTTAAGAAGGAATTGCAAGCTATGCTTGACCAAGGAATTGTTGAAGCGGCAGTTAGTCCGCACATAAACCCGCTCCATATTGTTAAGAAAAAAGATGGTTCACTTCGCCTCGAGCTTGATTCACGTCACATAAATGACATTATTATTAATGAAACAGATCGCCCACAGACATTAGAAGAACTACTACAGAAATTTCATGGTACTGCTATTTATTCTACATTAGATCTGAAATCGGGATTTTGGCAAATTCAGCTCCATTCGAACTGCAGAAAGTACACAGCATTTCTCTGTTTTGGTGACTGTTATCAATTTTGTAAATTACCATTTAGTTTAACTATTTCTTCTGCAGATTTTATTCGCGGTTTGAATACAATACTTCCGACAGAACTTAAAGACAGAATTACAACGTACGTAGACGACATTCTTATTGCAGAAGCTAACTGGTCTGAACACAATCTGATTCTTGAACAACTGTTGCAAACTTTTCGTGCACAAGGACTCACAGTTAATCTCAGTAAATCGCACTTTGGTAAAACTTCTATAAAATTTCTTGGACACGTAATTTCAGCAGAAGGCATTGCGCTTGATCCGGAAAAACTTCAAGCTTTACGTGACATTACTGTTCCTACGACGAAGAAACAACTACGCAGCTTTTTGGGATTAATTAACTTTTTACGTAAATTTATTCATTACTCTGCTTTAGACACCCCTAGATTATGCCAATTGACAGGGAAAAACACTATTTGGTCCTGGGATAGGCAAGCACATTCTGAATTTATGAATCTAAAACATGCTTTTTTGAATGAACCACTTTTATCGCACCCAGATCTTACTAAAAAATTTTCCATTGCCACTGACAGCTCTAACACCGCTTTAGGCGTACATATTTTTCAGGAAATTGAAGAAGATGGTTGTACAGTAATTAAAAACATCGCATGTGCAAGTCGCATTTTGTCACCTGCTGAACGAAATTATTCCGTTACAGAACTTGAAACATTATGTGTTGTTTGGGCTTTTACGAGATTTCGGCATTTTCTTTATGGAAGACATACTACTGTTTATGCAGACCACAGAGCGATACAATTTTTACTTTCGGCTAAATTTACTCACGACAGATTAAGTAGATGGAAACTTTATCTACAGGAATTTAATTTTACAATAGTTCAAATTCCCGGCACACAAAATGTTGTAGCAGGCGCACTATCTCGTTCTCTCGGCAAAAATCAGCAAGACATCGCAACTAACTTCTGCAAAGCAAATTTCAGCGTCATGTACATTCAAGTTGCATTTGAAAATTTCATTTCGTCGTCGTTACAAGACATAGCACAAGAGCAAAGTAAAGAATACGTGTGGAAAGAGATTAAACACCTCTGGCAAGATAGGAATAATGTTACCATTAGAAACCATTACACTGTACGGAATTATATTCTGTTTCGACACTCTCATCCTAACAGCAACAATTGGTTATTATGCATTCCTGATGAACTTGTTAACAAATTAATCTGGTATACTCATTTAAGTTACGCACATTACGGAGATAGAAAATGTTTTCTTATACTGAGACAGAACTGTTCTTTTACCAACATGGAGAAACGTAATCGACGAGTTTTAGCGTCATGTAAAATCTGTCAGAAAGCTAAATCAGATACGACTTCACATATTCCTCCATTACATCCCATTGTACCTGTTAAATTGAGACATATGGCCGCTGTAGACATTTTTGGTCCGATTCCCAGAACTAATAGAGGTTTTTGCTACATCTTTGTCGCTGTGGAACTCGCTTCAAAATTTGTTACCTTCACCCCGTTACGCAAAGCTACTGCTAAAACTGTTTCGAAAGCATTTGTAAAACATTTTCTGTTTCATGTAGGGCATGTGTTGAAAGTAATTTCTGACAATGGATCACAGTTTCAATCTGCTATATGGACACGTATGTTACGAGCTAGAAACATTTCTCCGATCTATATATCCAGGTACCATGCTTCTTCGAACCCTTGTGAACAATTAATGAAAGAAATTGGTAAACTGTGTAGAATATACTGCCATAAAAGACATATTGATTGGGACACACACATACACTCATTCCAGGATGTAATTAATTCCATACCAAATGAATCCACTATGCTATCTCCGTCTGTTATACTGAAAAATGTTGAACCAAATAACAAAATTAAAGAATTAGTAACATTTCCTACATATCGTCGACTACGACACCATGAAATAAATGACATTGCGCTGAACAACATCAAACGTGCCGCAGAGCGCCGGAGAAGACAACAAAAACAGGTTTGTATACGCCGTGACTTTCACGTTGGACAGAAGATATTAGTACGTACACACTATTTATCCAACAAAATAAAAGGTAGGTGCAGTAAATTTGAACTTCTATACGCAGGTCCATGTCGGATTCGCAGCATTCCTCACCCCAATGTAGTACACGTCGAAACTTTGAGAACCAAAAAATCCAAAGGAAACCACCACATACCGAATATTAAACCTTTTATTGAATGAAAATACTTTATGATTTAACATGCTGTAGTGCCATTTCCTAATTTTTATGACCACTTATGCAATTATATTCACATGAATACTTACTGATGATTGTCGTATTTTTCTTGGCAAGTGCCCGGTAAGGTAAGGTTAGCAGGCCGCTTTTCTTGTCGTTACACATCAGACAGTGCACATTTTCCATTTTTTATGTATGTATGATAGTTTTCCTGTTTGTTTGTATGCATTATGAAATAGTTAAGATAAAGCAAACATCAGTTGACTTTGAGATTTTTGCCCTACGATATCTCAACATCGTGACTATTTTTACATTTTTTGCTGCTGCATTATGATATTCTGTGTACATTTTTGCATCTGAACACTGTCTATATTTTTTGACATAATACGTTTTCTGCCATGCTATGCTGTATGCTTAATTGTATCACTATAAACCAGTTTTTATCTAATGGGTATATGAATTAAATGCAAGACATTAATCTTTGTTCATCATTTTCAGAAAGAAATAACGTGTACAGGAAATAAATTAAACAGAAATGGGAATTTCACCTACGGAATAAACGAAAGAAGATGCAAAAACCTTATGAGGAAGAGTAAATGGATCAGAATTAACAAGCATTAACAAGAATGTACTATACACATCGTAGAATAGCAGTCTTAACTAATTTTTTCTTTCAGAATACGAAGCGATTGATGCAGGCAGTCAGACAGAACTTCACATCTTAGTTTTAGTGATGAAATATGCTAGGAATAAGGAATAATTGTGTAATGAATAATGAAGTGATTTTTTTTTGCAGATGATAATGAATGGTGATGAGTAATGATGAAGAATATGCAGCTATGAATAATGAAGTTTTTTTTTACAGGTGATGATTATAATGGAGTTATGATAATATGGATAATGAGGTGATGGATAATGAAGGTTTTTTTTTTTTTTTTTTTTTTTTTTTTTTTTTTTTTTTTACAGATGGATGTTGAAGTTTATGTGTTTATGCTATGTAGTTATTTAAGTATTTGTTGCAGTTCGTTTTGACAGTATGTGTTATATTGCATAGTAGGATGACTGAAGGTTTTGGAAAGGACAGCTAGGGAACACATATTTTTTATACACATTTCACTACCTGTTAATTCGAAGTTCACTACTTTTCAGTATAATATGCATTTCTTCTTTCAGTTTCATAATCCATTTTGTATATTTTGCAGGAGAAATTATTCATGAAATTAATGTGGTATAAATAGTTGTTTATTAAACCTACGTCGTTTATGAATGTGATTACATATACTCTACTTGTTTCATAATCTTGATACAGATGACTCATGATGAATGACGTTACACATCTTCATTTGCAGCAATAACTCAAAAGCAAATATTGTTATTGATTATCGATCCCAACGCAATGCATTGCTAGCACAAAAAAATGCTTTGTAACTGGCAAATGAATGCCACTGATTAATGTAATAAGATGAACTATGAGGACAATGTTTACTATAATTAGATTAATTATGCCATTTATTAACTCATTTTCAATAATGACTTCTGATGGTTTGTAATTGGGCAATGAGTGCCAATGTTCTCTGTAAATGACTTCTGATGGTTTGTAATTAGTCAATAAGTGCCAATGTTCTCTGTAAATGATTTCTGATGGTAATTAGGCAATGAGTGCCAATGTTCTCTGTAAATGATTTCTGATGGTAATTAGGCAATGAGTGCCAATGTTCTCTGTAAATGACTTCTGATGGTTTGTGATTAGGCAATGAGTGCCAATGTTCTCTGTAAATGACTTCTGATGGTTTGTAATTAGGCAATGAGTGCCAATGTTCTCTGTAAAGTTACTCATGAACATTATTCTGTAAAACTACATACATGGTACAGAAATGTTCAATGACTGGGCAATGAGTGCCACCCATTACTAGTGTAATTCTCAATGAAGACTAGTATTTAACTTAATGTCCTTCACCTTCTAACCTAATAACATGGAATTACTGCAATATCCGTTTGTCCTGTATATCCTCATGATCATGGAGCACTATATTTGGTTTTTGCACTAATTCTACGTTGCTGTAACAGACAAGAACGTGGTGTTGACACGACATGCTGTCCACCACAATGAGCGATGAGATGCTATTATGGTCCCACTGTTTGGTGTACATAATGTACTACCAAAAGGATAACATGGAATATTACTACGGCATTTCAGTGTCTTGGGTACGCTGATTAGTACTTCTGGGAAAAGATCTTTAGATTGCCTCACTTGGTGTTGTGCTTCTGTAGAAAGATATGGACTTTCAGTGCAGCTGCGTGCAACCTAAAGTGCTACAACCATGACGCAATCCTTCCCTTTCCTATCCTAATTCTTGTGACATAGTAAAAAAAAAATCTTTTTGTTATCATGATTTGTATTTATGGTCTATGCATTTTTGTGATTTGCAAATATGTTCTAAACTGCAGTGCATGTGCACTTTTGTCATTTGTAAATATGATTTCTACTCATTGCATATACATTTTTGTGATTTGCTCTCAACTACAATGCATGTGCACTTTTGTCATTTTATTAACATGATTTCTACTGATTGCATATACATTTTTTGTGATTTGCTGATATGTTCTGTACTCATTGTATGTATATATTTTGTCTTTGCCTGATATGTTCTGTACACAGTACATGTGCATAATATTTACTTCATGTTCTACACCTATATATATCTGTATATATTCTGTAATTGTAAGTTAATTAGTTAAGAAAAAATTTGTTGCTCATGGCAAGTCCAAATGACTCCACCATCGCTGCCAAATTTTTGCCCACGTTTCATATGTATTCATTACCAGCGATGGCGAGGCATGAGAGAGTCTCTGGCCAGAGAGTTATTTATCGTTGCTAGTCTGCGCTTGACCGCGCGAGAGTTCAGTTGCGAGTTGCACTCTGTCTGCAGTAGTTGTCAGTCGGCAGTAGTTGTACCGAGCGGACGGTTGTACTGAGCAGGCGTCGCCATGCGTCGACGGCGTGCTGTTATTCCGAATCTGGTCAGGGTTGTGGTGGACGATGTGTATTATTATTGAAGGTAATGAAGCAGCATTGCGCTCAGCTAATAACGTGTGTTAATTGTAATTAATCTGTTCAAGAAATGCCCCAATAATATTTTTTTTAATAAAGTAAATCTTTTAAAGAAAAGTAATCATTTCAACTTAAAGAATTCTTCCACTTTTTAAAGAAAAAGATTCATTTAAATTTAAAGAATATTTCCTATGCATTCCCTCCAAGAATCAAAATTAAATGTAGGCCAGCATTGCACGGAGCTGTGCCGAAAAATAAGAGCAGATATAGATGCAGTTTTACTGCGGTAAGAATTTGTCGGGTTTAATTATTTCACAGGGCCGAAGGTCAGCGCAGCTGTCCTTATAAGATTTATCAGGTTTAATTATTTCTGTTCAGATGTTACACTCAGTTCATGGTTCATTATTTAATTAACAATATTGTGTGGTTTTACGATCAATCTTCATTCCTTAATTTTGTGGGGAGTTTACATTTGGGCCATTATTATTCTTTAATTTTGCAAGGAGGTTACGCTTGGCTCATTTTATTATTCAGTTAATATTGACTAACTTTATTGCGGGGAGGTTACAGTATGAAACTTTACGCTTTATCATTTTCAGAATATAGTGTTATAGTAAACTGCATTTTCTATGAATCCCAGACATCATCCTAAATCCTCAGCGTAATGAACTTCAATGATCAATAAATTTATTTCTCCATCAGAGTAGGTACAGTGAACTTTAATTATAGGCATCACGTTTTCGCTAATCACTTTCTGGTTGCCAACATTATAGTTAGAGAGCCTGTGTTGAGAACGGCAATAATAGAAAAATTCACCAACCGCCGCCCCACAACATCCTGGGCTCATATTTCAGCACATAAGGGCCACCCGCACGCGGCAAGAGGTTCTACTGTTTGTCTTCGTGCTTGCCGAAACCTACTTTGGCCAGCAAGGCCGTCAGATCTCTCCCCAATTGGAAACGTGTGACGCCTTATGTGCAGGGTCCTGCAACATCTCGGTTTTTTGATGATGCCAGTTGGACAAAATCTGTCACGCTATCCCCAGGAGAACATCCAACAACTCTGTCAATCAATTAATGCATGGCAAGCCGAGAAACTACTTGCATAAGGGCCAGAGGTGGATCAACGCCTTATTTACTTGCTCACTTTGCGAAGCTATTTCTCTTGAATATATCATCTGGTTTTTCTGAAATTGCAATCATGTGTTGGTCTGTCCACGTACGTCACGTCTACCGATTTCCATCCTCTTCGGATCATTCTTTTGTAGTGCACCGTTTCTTTCTGTCTTAGAGTGTATTGTGGTGTCACCGCCAGACACCACACTTGCTAGGTGGTAGACTTTAAATCGGCCTCGGTCCGTTAGCATACGTCGAACCTGCGGGTCACCACTATCAGTGATTGCAGACCGAGCGCCGCCACACGGCAGGTCTAGTTTAGAGAGACTTCCTAGCACTCGCCCCAGTTGTACAGCCGACTTTGCTAGCGATGGTTCACTGTCTACATACGCTCTCATTTGCAGAGACGACAGTTTAGCATAGCCTTCAGCTACGTCATTTGCTACGACCTAGTAAGGCGCCATATTCAGTTACTATTCTGAACAGATAATATTGTGAATCATGTACCGTCAAGAGCGACGTTCATCATTAATGGATTAAAGTTAAGTATCAAACTAATTACGTCCACTTTCTGAATTCTCATTCCTTGTCATGTTCCAGACCTCACGTCAGTAGAGTCCTTCCCTCCTCACGCCAGCCTGCGTGAGCTAAGACGCGTGCATTTCGGCCTCCACTAGTAACACGGTGTTGGCTCTTCTGCCAGCACAACATGTATAATGTCCAAAATGGAAAGAAAAATGCTTTAAACAAAAATACGTGTATATTACAGGTCACTGAAGAGGGCTTGCAAATAACAAAGGCCAAACGCATATGAGAAGGAATCTTCGTTTAATTCTGTTGTGATTAGACGGATCTGAAGTAATAATTATCAATATAACATTACACGCAACAGCAGCGCGGAGTGGCCGTGCAGTTTGAGATGCCATGTCACGGACTGGGTTGGGTTGTTTGTGGGGAAGGTGACCAGACAGCGATGTCATCGGTCTCATCGGATTAGGGAAGGACGGGGAGGGAAGTCGGCCGTGCCCTTTCAAAGGAACCATCCCGGCATTTGCCTGGAGCGATTTAGGGAAATCACGGAAAACCTAAATCCGGATGGCCGGAAGCGGAATGTCACGGACTGTGCGGCCCCTCCCGCCGGCGGTTCGAGTCCTCCCTCAGGCATGGGTGTGTGTGTTGTTCTTAGCAAAAGTTAGTTTAAGTAGTGAGTAAGTCTAGGGACCGATGACCTAAGCAGTTTGGTCTCTTAGGAATTCGCACACATTTGGACATTTTCCACGTAACATAAGCCGACAGGACACAAATATTTAACGATGTTAATGCGTTACGTTTGGTTTCTTACTCTGATTAGCTATATTTTTTATTGCACTGGAAATAGTGCGCAACAGTACAAATGTCGATGGCATTTGCTTTCTGTCTTGTTTGGAAACAAAGTTGTTCCATCCAGGCACGGTATTTGCTGTTGACAACAGTAACGCCCACTTTGGCTCTCGGGCGTGCAGTCAGCGCTGCTCTGTTATCTCTCGGGTTTGTTTTCCCGGCAATGTTAGCTGTACGTTAACAGTGATAAACAGCAGTAGGGTTGAATTAAGTGATGAAGCGTAGGTCTCGTACTGGCGATCGCTGCATGCAATGGAAGAGCGTCACTGTTAGAATGAATCCATATTCCAGTCGTTATAGTTCATATCAGGGTATTTTCACAGAAACAAGGGTGACTGGGGTCACAAACTGAATACATTTTAGTTACTTTATTACTCTGGAATGAGCTGCAGGATATCATAGGTCCCTTGTACCAAAGTACTGAGAAGGTATTCCTGAACAACCCCTAGAAGTTTATCGGTGGAGTTCTAGATCACCTTACATATGACTGAATTTTCTCATGTTGAAAAATGAGAAGGATCGATTTGTTTTACTTGGTAAAAACTTCCTAAATCCAAGTTCACATAAAATTTCTGTATTTATGAACTGTTTGTTTCGACAGACTTTGCTATCGTGTTCAACTGTTCAAAAATTTTATTATACAGATGTTATAAAAGTGTGAAGTTGTAACTCATACCAGTACATAATAAAATGTACAGTGTCACATCTGTGTACTTCAGCTAGAAATGTTCTGATCATTGCAAACGGCATGTAAGATACAAATTGTACCTTACACGCTGTCTGAGGTGGATCTGCTAAAGTAAACAGATGTGCTGCTGCGTATTTTATTGCGTCCTGTGTTTTTTTATGAAGTAAGAATCATCTATTGAGCGCCACATATATGGAAAGGGCACGTGCAAAAGGTGCTTTCTCATTTTAAATGTTTTATTTATGACAAACCTGCTACATTTTATCCACATGACAACTTGGCGTGAGATCCAGCTTAAAGTAAACACATGTTACAACAAAAATTTGAAGACGTGAAGTTAACGGTTGTTTGAAAATAAAGAATTTCTTATGCTATCTTGGCCTTAGAAAGTTTACAAACTGTATATGTATCGGCGGTGGCAAAAGTCCAAATATCGAAACAGTCATACCCAGAACATTTTAATAGTGGTGTGGTCCATTTTTCATAAGTTTGAAGCTTGGCCCTTCTGTCCACTGCTGACCGAAGAGGTGCAACATAATTTCGGTACCGTGTTAATGCTTCAATATTGGCTTCCTAACAGGTAGATTTGGGAAATCGTGACGCTACCATGTTATAGCTTTCGACGTGGACTTAAAAGCTACACTGTACTCACGTTCCTTACCCCGAATTCAATTCCTTCGATAGTTTTGATACTTCATAACTCACCCTTTGACCAGGTCACCGACATCGTTTCGAATACTTATGTACACTTCTCTCTTAAGCTGTACCCAGCCAGTGTCCACATCTAAAATTAAATATAGGTGATGATTCCGTAATGACACTACAGACTTTCAGGGATGATAAAGAAGTGAAAATGTATCAGTTTGAGATAAGAGACTATGGTCCGCAAACGACCAAGTCTAAAGGTATAAGCGAGCTCTTCTATTGCAAGCTCTTTGCTTTCCGTATTTCCGTCGGAGGGAGTATGGATCAATACAAGAGAAATTATCCAGTGAACATGGGATCTGAAATGCATGTTTTAAGAGATATCAGCACTTGTTAGGTAGAAGAGATATGTTTCATAGTAGTAAAGATGAACAAGTGCTCATAGCCCTTAAGGTACGCACTTTAGAGCCCATGTTTACCGGAGTTTTCATCTTGTTTTGGTTCATTCTACCTCCTGCCAAAATAAGGAAAGCAATGAACTTGCAGTAGAATAGGATCGCTGTCAGAGGTATCAGAACGATTTTCGCTTGTGACTTTCGACATTGTCGTTTCCGGACCAGCGTCACTTACTTCGGATTGATAGTTGATACATATAGGCTTCTTCATCATACCTGAAAGTTTTCAATATCATGAAAAAATAGCCTGTATGTCGAGTGTAGATGCTTAGACATAGCGCTGTGATTGGCCAATAAATGTATTGCCGTATTCGGAGCGAATGCGACAGTTTCCAAATTTGCGGAGCGCTAATTTATCTTTCTCAGATTTCTTATTTTTGCAGCCAATCCGAAGGTGGATATTTCCTTTGTTGGTCAAAGGAAGTAGGGACTGCTTATGTATGTGTTAGTATGGTAGTAAGAGGATCTCTTGTTCCCTTTCTTCGTTCTTGACTCGTCTTCAGGGCAGTTTGTGAGGGTTGTGTGGAGTGGCACCTTTTCGGAAGTGGAATGCATTGACATTTCCGCGTTGCCCAAGACCAAATAGTTTTTGCTTTCACGTAAAGTGGCCTCGCCAACTTACAACCAATCTGTCACGTTACAAACTAATATGTACTTTACATAAAGATAGGCAAACCAGCCTCAAAGTGTTAGCAGCCAAATAAATTAATAAACTATTATAAAAAGTGAGGATGAACCCGAATAGGCTTACAAAACAAATATTTTCGTACATCGCAAATCTAAAAAATAAAAATTTATGGTTTATCAACACAGAAAGAGATCTAAAAGAAATGGACATAGGTCAGGAAACAATATTTAACAGAAACCTTTTTAGAAAAAAACTGAATTCATTCACGGGTTTCGGTGTGAAGAAGACTTGTGGAACTAAATGGTCTAAAGAGAGAAAAGCCGCCTTCAGCGCAAGAATGAAAGAAGTGTGGACTGAGAGAAAGAAGACTTCCCAGAAGCGCAAGAAATAACTGTTTTCACGGTCTTTAATGGCCAAATTTGTATAATAATAATAATAAAAGTGACTTGTCGCAATTTTTCAACCATTTCGAGAAACATATGGCGTAAACTACACCATGTTGTGATTCACTACCCAACGAATAAAAAGAAGTGTATGATTATACTGTTTTAAGGCGTCCGTTACAAAAACCGAAATTAGCTACAGGTTTCACAGTGATCCTCTGTACACACAATGTTAAATTTTATGTATTTGTCCTTTCTGGATTAATGTTGGTCCCGATGGGTTTGAAAATAGTGAAGAACGACTCTTATCTCTGCATTTCGTAGTATTTCTTTTCTGTAATTTAGTTGTGGTCCTCCCAACTCCTACTGTTTCCGTGTAGCATGGATTCAGCGATCGGACGTGATTTAGCGTTCTGCCATGATGCGACTTTTGTACAACAGAATTTCACAGATAAATAAATAAAAGACTTTTGCTTTTAGCAACATTGGCAATTATATTTTCCACACACAAGCATTTTTATTACACAGCGCTGTTATGTCCGCTTGGTAAAACCAGCCTTCTCATCACAGACAGAAGAGGCTAATGTAAAACAATGAATGTAGTTTACTTGTCAGCTTCCATTTGCTACTTCACCGATATGTCTTTGGTACTCACTACTCCGTACCGCAATAAAGTACGTCGTAAAAGTAAAAGGAAAAAAAATGACTGTTTTTTCGTTTGTTGCGTTGAGATACATGGCAACTGCTATACAGGAAACAAATTCTTAGTGTGCCCGTATGGCACGTGCGGCAAGCAGCTTACCCTAGCGAGAGCCCCTGGCTTCGCAGAAATGTAACTTTGCAACCCTGCACCGGACTACGGTGACTAATTAATGCCTTTAGTCGTCTGTCTTTTCAGACGACCCGAGTCAGCCGATACGTGGTCATAACACGTACAATTTCTTGATTGTGTTAGCATAGACAGAAACTGGCCGACAATTTCGGCGCAATACAAAGAACATTCGAATAAATACAACAGTTCTCATCGTGAGAGCTTAGACTCAAGTTAGATTAGTCACATTCCAATCTAAATACAACACACTTATGAACCAGAAGGAAACATTAACTTGAATGAGACAGCAGTTCTTCGCTTGAAGTGTTGATGAACTACAGATTACTAAGAATCTCAGCTGCCTGTCATCAGAAGAAATGGAAAGTCTGCAGCTTATTAATTAAAACTTGAGTCTGGGTTTGGAAACAAAATCAGTCACAAGGCAATCTAAGAAGAATTCTTTTTTAAGTCTACAGTTTTTCCCTTGTCTTGATAATTTTGCTCAACAGTGAGTGTTGTCGTCAAGACAGTCCATACAATAACTTAAAAACTAATAGTTTAATGCTATTTTGGCCTGCTGATTTACTTATGCTGTCCTGTTTCACATGCCTGAGAGACAACAGACTTTCTGAGTGATGATGATACCAATAAAGCATTGTAATGACGTAAACGCAATATGACAAATATACAGTTGGTTTTTTTTCATTATCTCTGCAGAACTTTCCCGTGTGGTTGATCATCACGCCCAGCGCATTACAATTTCACTATTGGGGCAGTACAAGTTTCATCACAGTTTATCGATAGCACCAGTGACAGGTGCTATGTTGTCTTGACTTCACCCACAAACCAGAAGAAACAGTGCTGAAAGCTGCATATTGAAAGTAAAAAACATTTTTCGCTTCAGATACAGAGATATCTTTAAGATGTATCGCAATCAGCTGCGTGTACTGATAAGATAGGCAGTCCAGTGGCGGCGCCAGTTGGAAGATATCGTAAGATCAAATACCACGTTGCCACTGGCAAACAAGATATAGATGCTATAGGGACTTGGTTTTCGTTATAAGACATGGAAAAAAGTGTAAATTAATATTTATATAGTCCAAGTCGCCCTTTTGTTTATTGTTAGTGACTGGTTTCGGTTAAACCATCTTATTGCAAGTGCTCTACGACGAGATAACGGCACCGTTGTGTTGACGAAGTGGTATCTGATATCTTCAACGAAGCCCACAACCTGCAGCACTTTCGCCTAAACTGATGCTGGCCCCTTGTTTCTCAGTCGAGTGAAAGGTTTAACCAGACACTTGAAGCTTCTGTGACAGGCTAGGCTGCGAATGTCTGGATCTGCGTCATAGGGTTGAAAGTTTTGAGTGCGTCCTATATTGCGCAAAGTTGCTCTACACATCAGTCGGTGGTAGCTAATTGTGTGTCGATTAATACACGAGATTTTTTTATGATTAGGTTGATCTCTATTCAGTCCAGACAATAATAGCTGTGGGGGATCCCGAAATATCAATGATACAAACAAATGCTCGCCACAGATGATACTGTTAAAACACTAGTGATCAACTGCCGGAGCACTTGCTACAAAATGCCAGAGTTTGAAATATTCCTAAAAACTGGTGTAGCTCAGGTAAGAAAGCTGACTAAAACCAAAAATAAAGAGCAGTGAGACTTTTGACGTAAATCTAACTGTAGAGGCAAATAACGTATTGACATGACGTATTCTTTGCCGCAGACAAAAAGTCATATCCACCGAGATAGGAATAAAAGCTATATTCCGGACAATTGGACAAAACTCGGTATGAAGGGTGGGTATAGACTTATGATAAATTTGCTATGGAATATCACACTCGCCCTTCAATTACAGCCAGGAGCGTTAGAGAAACCCTCAACTCGCAGATACTAACATCATACTGTCGTCGTTACATCATACAGCTACCGATTAGGATTATAACAGTTTAAATCTGGCGGGGGCGACAAGGCATCCTGTCAAACAATATTAAATGTTCCTCTGAAATATTTATATGAGATCTTATGGCAACGAAGAGACCACAGGGAAACTGGTATCAGCGACCATGACACAGTTGCATAAACAATGATTACCGAAATATACGAGTAAATTACATTTAAAACAGTCTGAAAGATTCACATGTTCTACGAAGTAAATAAAGTTGCAGTAGTGTCACCTCCATGAGGAACTTCATAAACGTTTACTTCTGGGAAGAAGAATGTGGGAGAATGTGGATCAAGTTTGGAAGATAGAGGAATATCTGACCAAACACAGGATACCTTTATACCTACTAAATTACCTTATCATGAGAGGAACCCACCGTGCTACAAAGTCTCTAGAGAAAGAATGATCACTGCACAACGTATTGAAGAAAAACTCAGGATTGTAGATATGCTAAATGAAATGCATTTGGTTATCAGAAGAGTAATGTGTGAAGCTTGCAATGACTACAATAGCACACTCTTAAAGTAAGACCTTTTACAAAAGCCTAAGAAAGTCTCATAATAAGGTTGTTAGTAGCACCGAAGCTAGTGTCCAGACATTCATTGATAAACAGGAACTGAAATTCGGGATAGCAACCAAGAAACAGAAACGTGGAATTACGTTTTCAAATGTTCTTTTACAATGAAAGTTCCAAGAGTACTATCCCAGTTAATTATCGCACCGCTGCAAAAATGTGTGGTATAGATATCGATGACATTGATAAACAGCTAAAACTACTGAAACTGAACATGGTCCCAGGGCCCAACGCAGTTCCTAACAGATTATACACAGAATAATAAGGATAGCTGCCCACTCTTTCATTAACATACACTGTAGATTTCTCGAACGCAACGCTCTGCCCTGTGGTTGGAAGAAATCACAGACCACATCCAATTATGAAGAAGGTAGCAGAACTGATCAGCAAGCAACCATTCAATATTATTGACATCTGTGTGTTGAAGAGTCGTAGAATACATTCTGAACTAAAACGTGATGAGTTATCTTGAACAGATTTACCTCTTCAACCGAGGTACATTAAACATGCTTCATGCCGAAACAGACTTGGACCCAGACCAACGACATGACTGCTTGAGGAGTTATTAGTATGTAGGATGTATCATGTTATCTTGGATGGAGAATGGTCGACATAACTGTATGTAGAAGTAACTTCAGGCGTGCTTCAAGGATGTGTATTGGCACCATGGCTGTTCTTGTTGAATATTAAAGTCCTTTTAGGTAATATATGGGCATTAAGACTACACGAAGTTTTTGCAGCGTTCCTTGTCGTCAAATATATGTTTTTGGTTGCAGCACCTGTGCTTTTGAGTAGTCTATCTGGGCCAGTATGCGGAGCTGCTATCAGTGCATATCGTATCTCATATAATGTAATAGACGCTCGCTGCAACTAAGAAAATTGTGTACTTGACGTCAAGAAACATTCCGAAAACATGGTGTATTGTTAATTTGCGCTTACTACTTGCAAGGTTCTTAATAAATGGTTCAAATGGCTCTGAGCACTATGGGACTTAACTTCTGAGGTCATCAGTCCCCTAGAACTTAAAACTACTTAAACCTAACTAACCTAAGGACATCACACACATCCATGCCCGAGGCAGGATTCGAACCTGCGATCGTAGTGGTCGCACGGTTCCAGACTGTAGCGCCTAGAACCGCTCGGCCACCCCGGCCGGCGGTTCTTAATATTCGACGAGGTGAATAGCCTGTGTCGCAAAACACTTCCTGAGGCACGACTGAAGATTTTTCCCGCAAACAATGGTTGTGAAAATTTTCTGTTCGTATCTGCTGTTGCCAAGTATGTAAACAACACCGAATATACAAAAACTGTTGTGATAATTTGTTCAGCAAGCAATCGCTAAGAGTTCTACGACGGTGGTGAATGGCAAGTGAAAGCTCATGCATGCAGTGAATTCACTGACGGAATACTCATAAAGAATTGTTCACGTGATTCTACACTGAGGTGACAAAAGCCATGGGTTACCTCTCCCATTATAGTGTCGGACATCCTTTCACTCGACTAAGTACACTACCCCGACGTGACATGAACACAACACTTCACTGGAGGTTCCCTCCAAAAATAATGAGCATATGGCATTTATAGCCGTCCGTAACTGCGATAGTGTTGAGGGTGAAGGATTTTTTGCATGAACGACCTATCGCTTACAACCCATAAATGTTTTATGTGGTATATGTCAGACTATATGGGAGACCAGACCAATCGCTCGAAATGTCCATGATGTTCTTCAAATCAGCCGTGAGCAACTGTGGCCTGGTGACATGGCGCATTATGATTCGTAATAGTTCCATAGTTATTTGGGAACATGAAATTCAAAATGGTTCAAATAGCACTGAGCACTGTGGGACTTAACATCTGAGGTTATCAGTCTCCTAAAACTTAGAACTACTTAGACCTAACTAAGCTAAGGACATCACACACATCCACGCCCGAGGCAGGATTCGAACCTGCGACGTAGCAGTCGCGCGGTTCCGGACTGAAGCGCTTAGAACCCCTCGGCCACCGCGGCTGGCGAACATGAAGTGCGTGAATGTCTCCAAACGGTCTCGAAGTAGGCGAACGTGCAGAAGACGGATGTAAACACAGCCCACAGAATTGTGGAGCACCATCAGCTCGCACAATGCCTTGTTGGCAACCTGGGTCCATGGCTTCGTGGGGTCTGTATCACACTCGATGTCTACCATCAGTTCTTACCAACTGAAATGGTGTCTCATCTGACAAGGCCATGTATTTTCCAGTCGTCTAGAGTCCAACCAATGGTCATGAGCACAGGAGAGGCACTGCAGGCTATGCCGTGCTGTTAGCAAAGGCATTCGCGGCGGTCGTATGCTGCCATGGCCCAATGATGCCGGATATCGGCTAACGAATACATTCATCATACGTCCCATTGTGACCTCTGCGATTATATGATGAAGTGTTGTTGGATTTATCGTGGCTTTTCCTGTCTGGTTAAAAGACTGTCAGAGAACAGACGAATAATAATATACAATGATAATAGTACCTGATCAGGTTACACAAACTTTGGGAGCATGACAATGGCTTCTTGCCTGTAAGTTTGACCGTGAGTGATAGTTCTGAAAATATGTATTTATCAGATTTGTTAGATTGAATAATTCCAAAGTGTTGGTTCGTATTGGACCTTTGATATAATTTCTAACACGGAACCTTTAGCCTTGCCAAGACACAGTGTAATTGGAACAATAGCTTGCAACATAAATGAAACGCAAGATTAAATAATATCACTCAATTCACAGAATATTATACTAAATTAAATTACATATACACATTAATTCTGTTGCTGTGTGCAGCTATGAGTACGCGTAGTGAGATTGCGCCTCCATAAAATACAATAATGGCGATATGACAAATAATTATCTGCATCGATGGTAGATATGTGTCAGATTAGGACGGCTTCCGTAACAAAAGAAGGGGCCGTCTTCTCGGCAAGACAACTGAACTACGTAATTATTCTAATGTTTCAGCTGTTGCACGCCACAATCGAAACAACCGTTTATACTAATAAATATCTTAAGTAATTCTTTATTTATATTCTGAATTTGTATCTACGTTTTTGGTGTACATCCAAGCCCATCCTGCAAATGTGCCCTAAAATTGCCCCCTCAATTGCGAGGCGAAAGGACGCACCTACAGGCGAGCAATTCACCCTCATGCACATTCAGTACAATATTTACATACATATTCAAATACAATACATGGTATCCAATATTTGAAAAGGCGCGTGCGCCAAGAAGGTTTCAATGGTGGTATTGCGGCTGCCGCGCATGTGCAGTCGGGTGCATTTCAGTGCGGCAGTAGCCGTTAGTTGAACTCGCGACACAGTGAGCACAGTTTATTTACAGTTCGAATGTGCGTGTGCGCGAGACATCACCGTGACAGGAAATTCCATGAAGGTTTTACAAAAAATATGCACTAACCTCTAAAAAAGGTACAATAATCTTAAAACTACTTCATATGTTAAAGCAAAATACATTTCATTATTGGTCATTGTCTCTCATGGAAAGTATTGCGTTTAAAGTGTCTTTTTGTTTCAGATTACCTGTACTTGTACAACGTGTCGTCGTTTGCTGTTCATACAATAATAACACAAAGGTAAGCATTGTTTTGGTAGATGGCATAACGTAAATGTTATTGCATTTCGACGTCACTGTTCACAGATTTGACAACCGATATGTGACTATGTTCACTTGTTGCACTGTTTGTTTTCACTGATAACACTGTTCTTCCTAGGTCATGCGTCAAGTGACTGAATAACAGTGGATTTCAATTCCACAACATAAGTTCCGTGAAGGCATGGACGTATGACTCCGGCCGTCGTATTCCAAGAAAATTACGTTCCCTGGAAGTCCCGTTCAAAATTCCTCCACTCGTGGAGTTGTCTTCAATGCTTTTGTGCGTCGCGATCGTAGGTCCAGTGGTTTACCAGTTCCTTATTTTGCACGGTTGCATCACGGTAAATGTCATTAGCCGATGCACAACAAATGTTATTGCACTTTACATGTACAGTTCCATCGCGCTCACAGTTTATCTGGCCATGTACAAAGAATGTTTGTTAGCAAGTTCTTACATACATATTTTATAGCGATCATTCTTAATGCGATGTATGAAGAATAGTTTCTAACAATTTTGCACACATACTTCATCACGGTTAGAAGCATTGCGATGTATGCGGAATGTCTTTGAAGCAGTCTCTTTCACGTAAATCTCGTGGTTTTACACATTTTGATACATAGTACAGATTCGGATCACATTTACATATAAACGTATTACATTTTGCTTTGCATTAAGATAGGTAAGTACCCATAAATATATTTCATTTTGGCTTTACATGGATTACAAGTATTTACATAATCTTACAAGCATTACAGATTTTTGAACCAAATTTAGCATTCGCCAATGATGTCACCTGAAATTGGATAGATTAGCCACAACATCTGGATACATCAGCAAACAAGCCCAAGTGCACATATACTAATGGACAAACAGGTGCAGTTCTAGGCGCTCCAGTCCGGAGCCGCACTGCTGCTACGGTCGCAGGTTCGAATCCTGCCTCGGGCATGGATGTGTGTGATGTCCTTAGGTTAGTTAGGTTTAAGTAGTTCTAAGTTCTAGGGGACTGATGACCACAGCAGTTGAGTCCCATAGTGTTCAGAGCCATTTGAACCATTTGACAAACATGTGAAACAACACACTAAAATCAAATCTACTGAATTCTCACTTTACGAGTGTGTTAGGAGTGTGTATATGGTCTTGGTTTCACATAATCATGTGCTATGCAGTGTGAAGTGTATCTAATCCGTTCCTAGGTGATGGTGTTTGGTTGTCGTGTGGTTTTTGTGTACACGTCAATCAGTCATGAATAGTCCTTGACCGACGCTACAGTTAGTCAATTATGTTGCCTCAAAAATGTTTTCATCACACTTGCGTGAATTTCATCATAACATTTGCGTTAAAATTTAGAACGATGTTGTTTATGTACGTTCGTCGAAGTCGAGAGCTCTTCTTATTTCTTCAGCTGCTGGCTGGATCAGTTGAAATAAAATGTATTATGCTACCTAATTTCCTTGCAGTAGTACTGAGTGGTACGTGTGTTTTATAAATATACAGCTTACTTACTCATTATTTACAGACATACATTTACTGCTTAGAATGAAATACTCTTAAGTCTCGATTAGCGTAAAGCCCAATGATTCTATTTGTTTTTGGGTTCTGCAACAGGTATGCACCAGTGTTGACAATTATGTGTGGACCGTCGTACAGCAGACGCCACTTCGCGTTGCACTGCTTCAGTGCAGAAGATTTGTGGTGAGTACGCAATTCCATTTGCATCCCTACTTGGATTCCTGCTTTTGCTTCATAGTACTAGAGTAGTATCTGTTTCTTGCATTAGCATGCTGTACCTGCGTGGTTTGTACTTCTC
The DNA here is from genome assembly GCF_021461395.2 of Schistocerca americana. Classification (NCBI taxonomy): domain Eukaryota; kingdom Metazoa; phylum Arthropoda; class Insecta; order Orthoptera; family Acrididae; genus Schistocerca; species Schistocerca americana. Next base: position 44,369,291 of record NC_060120.1, read on the forward strand.
TTACTTTTTCAACGTGCGACAGCTGCTGAAATGAAATCTTTGGCACGGATCACTGCACTCATTTGATTTTTTGCGGTCGAACATAAGCTCGTTAGGTGTATAGGTTGTGTCACATATACAGGGTGTTACAAAAAGGCACGGCCAAACTTTCAGGAAACATTCCTCAAACACAAAGAAAGAAAATATGTTATGTGGACATGTGTCCGGAAACGCTTACTTTCCATGTTAGAGCTCATTTTATTACTTCTCTTCAAATCACATTAATTATGGAATCGAAACACGCAGTAATGGAACGTACCAGCGTGACATCAAACACTTTGTTACAGGAAATGTTCAAAATGTCCTCCGTTAGCGAGGATACATGCATCCACCCTCCGTCGCATGGAATCCCTGATGCGCTGATGCAGCCCTGGAGAATGGCGTATTGTATCACAGCCGTCCACAATACAAGCACGAAGAGTCTCTACATTTGGTACCGAGGTTGCGTAGACAAGAGCTTTCAAATGTCCCCATAAATGAAAGTCAAGAGGGTTGAAGTCAGGAGAGCGCGGAGGCCATGGAATTGGTCCGCCTCTACCAGTCCATCGGTCACCGAATCTGTTGTTGAGAAGCGTACGAGCACTTCGACTGAAATGTGCAGGAGCTCCATCGTGCATGAACCACATGTTGTGTCGTACTTGTAAAGGCACATGTTCTAGCAGCACAGGTAGAGTATCCCGTATGAAATGATGATAACGTGCTCCATTGGGCGTAGGTGGAAGAACATGGGGCCCAATCAAGACATCACCAAAAATGCCTGCCCAAACGTTCACAGAAGATCTGTGTTGATGACGTGATCGCACAATTGCGCGCGGATTCTCGGCAGACCACACATGTTGATTGTGAAAATTTACAATTTGATCACGTTGGAATGAAGCCTCATCCGTAAAGAGAACATTTGCACTGAAATGAGGATTGACACATTGTTGGATGAACCATTCGCAGAAGTGTACCCCTGGAGGCCAATCAGCGGCTGATAGTGCCTGCACACGCTGTACAAGGTACGGAAACAACTGGTTCTCCCGTAGCACTTTCCATACAGTGACGTGGTCAACGTTACCTTGTACAGCAGCAACTTCTCTGATGCTGATATTAGGGTTATCGTCAACTGTACGAAGAATTGCCTCGTCCATTGCAGGTGTCCTCGTCGTTCTAGGTCTTCCCCAGTCGCGAGTCATAGGCTGGAATGTCCCGTGTTCCCCAAGACGCCGATCAATTGCTTCGAACGTCTTCCTGTCGGGACACCTTCGTTCTGGAATTCTGTCTCGATATAAACGTACCATGCCACGGCTATTGCCCCGTGCTAATCCATACATCAAATGGGCATCTGCCAACTCCGCATTTGTAAACATTGCACTGACTGCAAAACCACGTTCGTGATGAACACTAACCTGTTGATGCTACGTACTGATGTGCTTGATGCTAGTACTGTACAGCAATGAGTAGCATGTCAACACAAGCACCGAAGTCAACATTACCTTCCTTCAATTGGGCCAACTGGCGGTGAATCGAGGAAGTACAGTACATACTGACAAAACTAAAATGAGCTCTAACATGGAAATTAAGCGTTTCCGGATACATGTCCACATAATACCTTTTCTTTATTTGTGTGTGAGGAATGTTTCCTGAAAGTTTGGCCGTACCTTTTTGTAACTCCCTGTATTCAGGTTGCTGTGAACTTCTTCAAATAGTGACAAGTAACTTACCCAATTAGAACGCTGTGTAGGTGTTTATGTCTTCATGAATCTGTTCAGTTGTCTGAAAATTCGTTCCAGTAAGATTAGATTGTGGGCTAAACTTCGACCCCTCCCGCCGGAGGTTCGAGTCCTGTGTGTGTGTGAGTGAGTGAGTGTGTGTGTGTGTGTGTGTGTGTGTGTGTGTGTGTGTGTGTTGTTCTTAGCATTATTTAGTTTAAGTAGTGTGTAAGTCTAGGGACCGATGACCTCAGTAGTCTGGTCCCTTAGGAAATCACACACGTTTGAACATTTTTGCTAAATTTCGAGATGAACATGCTCCTAATACTATTGTCCTTTAAGAATTAACGCCGTTTGTACCCTGTGTAGTTCGTTGCGTTGTCAGATAAAATTACCTTGAGTTTTTCCTCACGTGGGAATAGTCTAATGACTGCATTAGCAGTTGCAGATTTTATGGCGTACAGGCTAACATGTTTAGAAACTATGTCATAAAATGCCAAAAGATACTTCGCACCACCACTGCTTGTTAGATGTGGACCGCAAATGTCCGCACCTACAGTCCCCAGGGGTTTTCTGGGTAGTATGGAATGAAGATCTGTCTTTGAAGATAGGTTCTGAGGTTTAGATTTCTGACAAGATATGCATGTTTTAAGTACACTGTGCATTTTTAGTCTCATGTTAGTGAAATAACAATGCGTGCTAAGTTTCGCAAGGCACCTCTTCGTTCCATAATGTCCCCAAACTAAGTGTGTTCTCCAGATTAAGTTCTGTTCAGAATCCTTGGGAATACATACACACCAGTCAGAGCCTTCAGGATGACGACGATAGAATAACATCATTCTATATTAGATAAAGGCTAGACAGTGGATGGTCAGGTTGATCTATGACTAAATTTCTTACCTTGTTCCAGTGCGGATCAGATTTTTGTAAAGCTGCCATATTTCTACACAAATCAATATAATATTGATAATAATGTTTATCCTGCGTTAGGAGTACCCTGTTGTCGTTCGCATTTTCAAGATCAGTGTTGCAATCATTCAAAGGAAGACGAGACAAAGCATCAGAAATGATGTTGCCTTTACCTTTAATGTATACAATCTCAAATAAGTAATTGTGCAGAGATACAGCCCAGCATGATAATCTAGGATGAACTAAGTAACACGTTAACAAAAATGTCAGCGCTTGGTGATCTGTATAAATTTTCGTGAGTTTACCATACAAATAATAGTTAAATTTTTTGAAAGCCCAGACAATAGAAAGAGTTTCAAGTTCAGTGGTTGAATAAGTACGTTCACATTCACTTAAAGTTTGGCTTGCAAATCCAATGATTTTTACCTGTTCCTCTTCTCCGTTTCTAGCTACTTGAAACAGGCAACAACCCAAGCCACTGCATGACCCATAATACGTCATACAAAAATCGAAACTAAAGTCTGGATGGTCTAAAATGTTTGCATTCGCCAATGTGTGCTTAATGTTATCAAAATCTTGCTGGCACTGCTCAGACCAGATCCATAGATGATTTTTTTTAAGTAAATCTAGGATATGCTTACTGTTGTGACAGGAAACGTCGAAAGAAAGAACAGAGTCTTAGAAATGACTTCATTTGTTTTCTAGGAGAGGACTAGGAAAATTACTAATAGCGTACAACTTACCTGGATCAGGGCGTATAGCTTGTGCATTAATTATGTGTCCAAGATACTTAATTTCACTACAAGCAAATTTTGATTTCTTTAGATTAGCTGTTACCGCAGCTAGTGCAAATTTGTCCAGAATCTTTTCGAGGGTGTCAAGATGTTCATTCCAAGTCTTAGTAGCTATCAAAAGATCATCGACATAATGTGTAATAGTCTCAACTAACACGTCACCGAGCGCAGTATCCAAAGCAGTAATAAATACGCCTGAACTGACGCTCAATCCGAAAGGAAGAACACAGAACTGATATGTTCGCCCTCCAAATGTGAAAGCAGTATATATTCTGGAATCAGGAGTGATTACTACTTGCCAAAACGAATTTGTCTAGTCGATCGTAGAAAAGTACTTAGCATCTGAAACTTTCCATAATTGTTCCTCTAAATTTTCTGGTTTAGTGCGTACAGATAGTATAATTTCATTTATGGCACATGCGTCCAACGCCACTCTAATATCTCCTTTAGGTTTCTTGACAACAAGTAGTGGACTACAGGAGGAAGATGTGGAAGGTTCGATGAGCTTCCACTCTAACATCTGTTTAAGTTATTGACACACCGCAGGTCTTTGAGATAGTGGTGCATTATAGCTTTTATGATAGAAAATTTGGTGAGGCTTGACTTCGGTATTATGAACATATGTCACTATTACAGCTGGTCGTTTAGTAAAGACCTGTATATAGCTAGATAATACTTGATAAAGCTCATTGCATTCATCACCTGTAATAGCCGATATGGAGATGGTATCTGTTCTTTCAGACATGTCCGAAAGAACAGATACCATCTCCATATAGTTAAGGCTAACCGCCAGTTGACCTTCTTCTTCTGTGCGGATGCACACGCGTTGCCCGAACCTTTACGGGACTCGGTAAGACTGTCTGCCGCGAGTAATGAGTCTAGCGGGCAGGGTCACTACGAATGTAGTGTGTGGACATTTAAGTTGGGAATGTGGGACTCACGGGGAGCGTGCAAGGGATAAATCCCTGCAGTCTCGCTATCCTCGGAGCCCTCGGTGGCTCAGATGGATAGAGCTTCTGCCATGTAAGCAGGAAGTCCTGGGTTCGAGTCCCGATCGGGACACACGTTTTCAACTGTCCTCGTTGATTTATATCAACGCCTGTCAACAGCTTAGGGTATTGATCTAATTATCATTTCAGTAATAGCAAAGGTTTCACTTCACTTATGGCTAATCAGTGTTTTCAAATCATCATATTCTGTATCAGGTGCGAGTGTCTGTATGTTTGTTTCGTCGCTCTCTTGCGAAAATTGAATTTTGTACCCAGTACAATACTTGTCATGTTTGAGAGTCCTGGTATCCAAGTCAATCGTGCTTTCACTGCCTTTATGTCTAAGGAAACATTTACGCTTCGTGAAGTCAATAATACTGTCCTTCTCGCATAACATATCTAAACCTATAACGCAGTTAGTAACTAGATTATGGACCACGAGGAATGGCCATTGTACTGTGCCATTACCTGTCTCCATGGGCACAAAAACCTGTTTCGTAACTCTACTAGACTTATTACCTATGGCACTTAAAATGTACAGGTTCAAATTCACTCACTTTCTTACAGAAATTATACGACAAAACACTCAGAGCCCTCCTGTGCCCAAACAAAATACTGGTTAGAACACCTCCTACTACACCAGTAGTTGTAGATAAAACTATTTCGTTGCTAGATGAACACCATTGTGTATTTTGCTGCAGTAGTTCATCAGACAAGCTCTCATCATGATGGGAGCGTATAAATAACAGTGGTTGCTGCTTAAAAAGTATTTGCTACAAAATCATTGTGTTGTTCGTCAGTGGTTGTATCAAACAATGATTTTACATTGACGCCGCTCCCCAAACCTTCTTCAGCTACGACGTGGGCCACAGTAGTAACTGTCTGTAGTTTGACGTCGTCGTAATTGATGCAGGTGATGATACAGGCGGAGGTGCAGTTTCACTTGACACTTGTATTGTGTTTACATTAGGGTACTGTGTATTCCAGTCTCCAATCTGTTGTGGCTTTTGTGGCTGAGCACCTTGACTTACCTGCTGATAGGAGGGTAAAGTCCAATTTTGATTTTGCACAGGCTGTGGCGGCAATTGCCACGTTGATGTTGTACTGAGGTGGTGGACCATTATTTTGGTACGCATTACCGTAGTTATTGTTCCAGTTTTGCTGTTGATTTTGTACAGGCTGATAAATGTTTCTGTTTTTGTTAAAGTTTTAGCTGTTTCTGTATCTGCTGGCACGATAGTTCAGCGTGTTGTGTCAGAAGGCCGCTTGTCCTCTGTAATAAAAAAAAAAAAAACTGAGTAAAAGAAGGAACGATCAACTTAAACAGACGTCATGTGACGTCCGCCCAGACCAAAAGAAACGAACAATGCTGAACAAAATTATAAAAAAAAGGGGGTAGCGTCTTTGATACGTATTCAAAACGTCTTCGGCCCCGGGTTCGAATCCCGCCGCTGATTAATTTTTTCTTAAGAATCAGCATTGATGGCCGAAGACTTCTGGCATAAGAAATCACCCCTCATTCTGCAAGCGGTCTTGCCAAAGAGGGCGGAGGAGCGGACAGAGGTTAAGGGAACTCGCCTGTCCTAGGGGTGGGAAATTGCCCCTAAAGGCGGAGGAATTAGCAATGATCAACGGCATGAGGATGCAGAAGGCAATGGAAACCACTGCGTTAAAGACACGTAATGTGTATCCACAGGACATGTGGCCTGTAATTGAAGAAGTGTCATGATGATCTCTCCATTGGCAAAAGATTCCGGAATAGTCCCCCATTCGGATCTCCGGGAGGGGGCTGCCAAGGGAGAGGTTACCATGAGAAATGATTGAATAATCAACGGAAGGATAACGTTTTACGAGACGATGCGTGGAATGTCAGAAGCCTGATCGTGGTAAGGAAACTAGAAAATCTAGGTATGGTAGGAGTCAGTGAAATGAAGTGGAAAGAAGACCAGGATTTCTGGTCAGATAAGTATACGGTAATAGCAACAGCATCAGAGAATCGTATAATGGCAATAGGATTCGTTATGAGTAGGAAGGTAGGGCAGGGCAAAGAATGCGTTATTATGAACAGGTCGATGATAGGGTTGTTTTTAACAGAATCGATAGTAAACCAACACCGACAAAGACAACTCAGGTATGCATGTCGACGTCGCAAGCTGCAGATGAAGAGATATTGAAAGGGAAATACAGTATGTAAAGGGATATGAAAAGTCATGGGGGACTGGAATGCAGTTGTAGGGAAAGGGATAGAAGAAAAGATTACAGGCGAATACGGGCTTGTGACAAGGAATGAGAGAGGAGAAAAACTAATTGAGTTCTGTAATAAGTTTCAGCTAGTAATAGCGAATACTCTGTTCAAGAATCACAAGATGGGGAGGTATACCTGAAAAAGGCCGGGTGATACGGGGAGATTTCAGTTAGATTACATTATGGTCAGACAGAGATTCCGAAATCAGATACTGGATTGTAAGGCGTACCCAGGAGCAGACATTACTCAGATCACAATACAGTAGTTGAGCCGTGCTGAGGCTCGCGTTGGTGCTGTTGTAGGTTTCCGTCCTCTGCTGGAGCCTAGACTGTACCGTTTATTTGACATGGTTACGGTTGTTTGTATTCTTCTTGTGTTGACTGACGCCTCTTGGTTTCGCAAGCGTTGCCTGTCCGCTAGTGGCAGCAGCGGCGTTATCGATGTGTAGTAACTGTGGGCCTATCTTTGGGGTGACGTCGTGGTTCTTCCGGGTCGTGCGAGCGAGCAGTTCGGTTGGGGACTCTGAAGGAGCTGGTGGCGCGCATGCACTGCCGGATGGAAGGGCTGTGGTCGCGAGGGTACAAAACCTAGTCGTTAACCGGATCCAAGAAGCTTTAAGTTGAGTGGCTTTTAATCCTAGCAGTGAAACCTCCACCATTGTGAGATCTCGCGATTCTCCAGTAACATGGATTCGAGTTGCTGCTCGCAGTATCGCCGAGACAAAGAGCAGCGAGTGGCGTGCTTGGAGAAGGCGGATCTAATTAGCTTTCCTCGACTTCTTGTTACTAATTGCTGCATTCTATGTGTTACTATTTGTTAAGTTCAACCAGCGGTATTTTCCCTGCCTGGTGGCCGCTAACGCGCCATTGAGCTGCCCTGGAGGTTAGTGTATGTAACGGCAGTGTACGTTTCCTCGCCTTGTCGCTGCTGTGTGGTAAGGCGTGTAGTTTTGACAGTTTCCTTGATTTGTAGGTCGGTTGGTGTTTCTTCTATTCTGGTAGTAGTGGTTCCTCTCTTCCTTCAGACGCTCTATTCACAGAATCCTGAGCACGTAGTGCTGACCGCCGGTTCTGGCTTTGGCGTGGTGTTCCATCGTTGCATTGGTTATCGGACGTTAGGTAGCGTCAGCAGATTATCATTAGTCATTCGTTAGACTGCAGCTAGTCTGAGTTACCATTTTGTGAAGTGAATGCTGCCTTTCTCATCGCTCGCGAAAGTGTTTTGGCCTGACCTACTCAGAGGTCGATTCCTGGAGCAGCGTGTGCGACTGGCCCTTGTGTTTTATTATTGTGTTATTATTTCATTATTGTATTACCAAGTTACCATCATTTGTCTCACCTGTTTGGTGATCAGTTGCTTGTCCTTTTGAATTAACCTTGTTATTATATTTGCTGTTTTATTGTATGTTTCTAAATTTTTTATTGCAGTTGCCATTCTTGGCGTTACAGCAAGTTTAAACGGTTGTGGTACCAAGTCTACTATCATTTTGTCTCACCACTATCATTTTGTCTCACCTGCCTGTCTTTTAAATTAACTTTTGCTATTGCCTTGCTGTTTGACAGGAAGTTGCATGGGGCTTAATTAAATAACGGCCAGTGTAGGAGATCGCTCCCCACACCATGATGCTGGGTGTTGGCCCTGTGTGCCTCGGTCGTATGCAGTCCTGATTGTGGCGCTCACCTGCACGGCGCCAAACACGCATACGACCATCATTGGCACCAAGGCAGAAGCGACTCTCATCGCTGAAGACGACACGTCTCCATTCGTCCCTCCATTCACGCCTGTCGCGACACCACTGGAGGCGGGCTGCACGATGTTGGGGCGTGAGCGGAAGACGGCCTAACGGTGTGCGGGACCGTAGCCCAGCTTCATGGAGACGGTTGCGAATGGTCCTCGCCGATACCCCAGGAGCAACAGTGTCCCTAATTTGCTGGGAAGTGGCGGTGCGGGCCCCTACGGCACTGCGTAGGATCCTACGGTCTTGGCGTGCATCCGTGCGTCGCTGCGGTCCGGTCCCAGGTCGACGGGCACGTGCACCTTCCGCCGACCACTGGCGACAACATCGATGTACTGTGGAGACCTCACGCCCCACGTGTTGAGCAATTCGGCGGTACGTCCACCCGGCCTCCCGCATGCCCACTATACGCCCTCGCTCAAAGTCCGTCAACTGCACATACGGTTCACGTCCACGCTGTCGCGGCATGCTACCAGTGTTAAAGACTGCGATGGAGCTCCGTATGCCACGGCAAACTGGCTGACACTGACGGCGGCGGTGCACAAATGCTGCGCAGCTAGCGCCATTCGACGGCCAACACCGCGGTTCCTGGTGTGTCCGCTGTGCCGTGCGTGTGATCATTGCTTGTACAGCCCTCTCGCAGTGTCCGGAGCAAGTATGGTGGGTCTGACACACCGGTGTCAATGTGTTCTTTTTTCCATTTCCAGGAGTGTATATTGACGAAATGCACTCTGATCATTACAATATCTTCATTAGAATAACATCTGCTATCTCTCCCATCAAATAACTGCATAAAACATGGAACAAACACTCCCTACTACCACATATCCACTCCGACTTCACGACAAGCAGTGCCCACCACAACTTCTCGGCAAGAACTGCCTGCCGCTACCTCTCAATAATCACACCAGTGGAGGCGGCGGAACAATACTCTCTGGCGCGATCTCTGGCGCTGTGGCTCAGTGTAGCCACCATTCATATGCCCCTCCTCCACGGGTTAGAATTTGATGGTATTTTTGCCAGCATTGGTGGTGAAAATACCACCAAATTCGTCCAGAAAAATACAGACAAAAATAAAAGATAATATTAATACCTAAATATCACATAATTAGTTAAAATTTTGGCTTTGCACTGACCTTTCAATAACCTAATATATGAAATACAGTAAGCAATACAACTTCCTTTCATACATGTGGCTTTACATAATAGTTTACACAATACACAAAAAATCAGTTTATACAAATGTTCACATAAAATGCTTTCAATGATTAGTTTATACAAAAAAAGACACCAACATGTGACATCATTTCAGTAGAAGCAGTCCATCAGTGGCACCCAGTAAAGTTTAGCAGGTACACCCAGCAACAAGTCACATTAGTTCAGTAGAAGCAATCCATCAGAGGCACCCAGCAATGTTGAGTAGGTGCAGACAGCAACAAGTGACTTCATTTCAGTAGAAACAGTTCATCAGTTGCACCCAGCAATGTTGAGCAGGTGCAGACACCAACAAGTGACATCATTTCAGCAGAAACAGTCCATCAGTTGCACCCAGCAATGTTGAGAGCAGGTGCAGACACCAACAAGTGACCATCATTTCAGTAGAAGCAGTCCATCAGTTGCACCCAGCAATGTTGAGCAGGTGCAGACACCAACAAGTGACTTCATTTCAGTAGAAACAGTTCATCAGTTGCACCCAGCAATGTTGAGAGCAGGTGCAGACACCAACAAGTGACCATCATTTCAGTAGAAGCAGTCCATCAGTTGCACCCAGCAATGTTGAGCAGGTGCAGACACCAACAAGTGACATCATTTCAGTAGAAACAGTCCATCTGTGGCACCCAGTAAAGTTTAGCAGGTACACCCAGCAACAAGTCACATTAGTTCAGTAGAAGCAATCCATCAGAGGCACCCAGCAATGTTGAGTAGGTGCAGACAGCAACAAGTGACTTCATTTCAGTAGAAACAGTTCATCAGTTGCACCCAGCAATGTTGAGTAGGTGCAGACACCAACAAGTGACATCATTTCAGCAGAAACAGTCCATCAGTTGCACCCAGCAATGTTGAGAGCAGGTGCAGACACCAACAAGTGACCATCATTTCAGTAGAAGCAGTTCCATCTGTGGCACCCAGTAAAGTTGAAGAGGTACACACAGCAACAAGTCACATTAGTTCAGTAGAATCAGTTCATCAGTGGCACCCAACAATGTTGAGTAGGTGCAGACAGCAAGAAGTGACTTCATTTCCATACAAGTAGCTCATCAGTTTGTAACCTCCCCCTCACTTATCGACCTTAATGACAGTGAAAAATGAAACCGCGTGTACCTAATGGGAGTTTTGGAAAAGCAATCGTCACCGAAGTTAACCTGTCGGTAAAGAGGGAGGAAAGGGTTACATCTAAATGAAAGGAAAAATGCAAATGAAACTGGTGGAAATTAATTTTGAAGAGGGGTAAAGTTAATAAAGAAAGTAAATGTGCGGCCGTTACGTTAACAATTAACTAGCGGTAATTAGATATTTGAGATTTGGGGGAAATCACGGTCGCCAGTCCTAAGGACAATTACTATAGTAACTGAAAAAGAAAGGTTATTACACATATAACTAGCACTAGAAGCGTGGCAACTGAAGGTTGACACGTGTAGTGTGAAAACTGAAAGTTTGTCAGAAGTAATAAATTTCGCTACACCCTGACTTAATTTAGCAAAAGAATTAATAACCGGAAAATCGAAAGTTAATTTAGTGACTGAAGTTAATAGTGAGCTTTCTTTCTGAAGCACATCGAAATTCAGTAAAATACGGTTAGTCTTGGACTACCTCAACAATCATTTCAAAAACTACTTGAATCTACGCAATTTAGAAAGAAGAGATTTAACTTTGAACTTGAATTAAATGATTCAGAACAATTAACAATAGTAAAATTTAGTACGTACCAAGCTGAGCTGCAGTCACAGGTAAGCTAAAATACGGTAACAAAGCTCGCACTCTTAATTCGTGCTTGTGTAATCTGAATATTGTAGCCAGCTACTGAACTTTGAAATTAAAGCAGTGAAATCTAATTATATTATTTTAATGCTGGCGTTTGAATTTCAACGACACTCGGGTTCATTTCGGAAAAGGAAGGGACCCTGCTTGGCAATGCAATTGGGACAATGAGCAACAAAGGTTCATGCTAAGTTGCTGTAATTTTGCGAGGCAAATGGAACAATTTGAAAAGCTGAGGTCTGCCATACAGTTCTGAAACTTTACGTGCTTTTAGTCTTCCTTGTTGGTTGATTGAAGGTTTGAAGCCGTCGATCGAGGAGGTGGCGACAGTCACTCATTGTCGGCCGTCGCTGTTGCAGAAGCTGGATGTTGGCGCGCCTTCTTCTCGACACGGTCACCAGGCGAAACGGGCTCTTGATGTGCGCCAGCTAATGCTTCCCGTCCGCGACACCATGTCAGAAACTATCATCGCGAGTCTAGCGCAATTACATGCTGCCAAACCCCGAAAGCGCGGCAACTCGCGGGAGCGTCACACAACACACCTGCTCCACTCGCTACTCCCGCCACACTCCTTCTCTGTTCTGCCCGCGCTCCACGCGGCAGAGTTAACACTACCAAAGATCCTACACACTTTGAGTCTTCACACGACCTATCGATGTAATCGTTCGATAGCAGTTTTCCCTAGGCAAGACCCAGCGTAAAATACAAATACTCTTTACACAACAAACTAATTATACATCGACATAAATGCATAAATATATATATACAAACAGTAAAGCAATTACAATATATAAAGAGACAGAAACGTCATATCTTGAGGTAACAAAACAAGGAAAAAAAATAATAGTACAATAGATGGAAATAGGAGTATATGCATTTCCGGCGTTACACGTGCCCCACATTGTCTGAGGATGTTCGTGTAACGTAAACAGACTCAGAAAATGTCCCAAAAAAAGAAACAGCGGAAATGCATATGCTCAAAACATCAACAAAATTTAGCATTCGTCTAATTAATCATAAATCAATTTTTAGACCATAATAATTGAGTGGGGACACTCCTAATCTTATTCCACTCTGTCATCTTGCACAAAATAAAACAGGTTGACAACATATTAAAATTCATAGAAGATATAGAAAATGGTTTAGCTATTCCAAATTCATTAAAATTCGTAACACTATGAGAAATGGAATACTATTTGCAAAATTAATCAGAGTACATGGTCATAAAAACAGGTAGATCAAAATACGCAAATTAATAATTAATTACATAGAATACACATTTTTACATAACCTTTACATAATTAATATCTCGTCATGAGATTCCACTTAACGCTAAACAAGAAAATAATATTCAGTAGATCGAAAAAAACATAAATATTGACAGCAGAATTCTTTCACATCAGCTGTCCGGGAAGAAAAACTATTCCGCCTTTCGTACTCGCAAGTACAAAGAATGCCGACAGCGGCACAAGAGCCAACAGCGGCACAAGAGCCGACAGCGGCTCGCCTCGCCAGTATTGTTGCGCCCGCGTGTGCGGCACGCTTGATCTCACTCGCCCTTGTGACGGCGTTTCCAGAACGTCCGTTTCACTGAATTCTTTAGGAAAAACTCACTCCCGAGTAATCTCAAGGAGTCCCTTAATACTATCACAGTGGATAACTCAACACTGTCCATCATCACACGCATGTACTAGCCTGAAACTTAAAACAGCGTCTAAGTACATCGGCAATGACTAGTAAAACACATATTCATGAAATCTTACAGCTATTTACAAAATCATATTTACATTCCTTAATCTACTGTGACTCAGCTGAAAACTTAAACTAGCAGCTTGGATTTTTCAGTTGATTAGATCATGATTAAATTGATTAAAATTAAATTGATTAATCAAAATTAATTACTTATTAATTACAACTTCTTTAATGACCTTGGTCAGTCAAAAGCATGGCAATCTAGCAAATCGTTAAATCTTACACTCTATTTTACATACTGTATAAATTACCCATTGTGTGGTATTAATCGATCCTAGGTTGGTACAATTTCAAGTCTACAATATTCCGTAAGCATTTGTGTGAGGCATACCAATGACTTTATATGGTCCATTATAAACAAACTTAAATTTAGAGTTTTCATGGTCTATCTCGCTCGATTTCTCATGAGCTTTTACAAGTACTAAGTCTCCGATTGCAAACTTAGCAAAACGCGCTTTAGCGTCATGACGACGTATGCGAGCATCGGCTTTTAGCTTCATTACTTCTCGCAAACGATCTTTTTTCACACCAATACTAATGTTAATCCGTGGAGGGAATTTGATTATCTCTTCCAATTCACTTTCTACACTTTTGTCAATGCCGAAATTCCTCATGTTATGGCAGTTCAAACTCATTCCTACGTCAATGTCATCCGGCCAGTTAACAATGTGTATAGGCTGGTATTGCCTATGCACACCGTCTCCTGCCTCGTCAAAACCAACTACCATTGTTTTATCTAGTGACATACATGTCAAAGTTTTGCTTTCGCAGTTAATCACTGCACGGTACTTTAATAGCCAATCTAACCCGATAATTACTTCCGTAGTTAAGTCTGGCACGACGACAAACTCTTGTTCAAATCGTGCCCCACATATCTCGAAGTTGACAAAAATCTGTTTTGTGACCGGTTTACTGGCCTTCCCAGTAGCACCGATAATTTTCACTCCTGTTACTGGCATAACTACGATGCCAGGTCTGTCTTTCAGTAACTCGAATATTTTCCCAGATACAGCACTCAATTCTGCACCGGTGTCAATCAACACGTTTAGTTGTAGGCCGTGCATATTAGCAGACACTACTATCTGTCTACACTTGTCCTCGACTGTTTCTTTATTTTCCCACAGTAAATCCTTGTCTATATCCAGGTCATTCCAGAATAAACCATCCGGCTTTGGTCCTAAATCCGGTTTATCTGGCGGCTTTTTCAGCCTCTGTTCAAATACAGTTTTAATTTCAACACGTTTGTCCTGAGGCTTAGTCTGTAGCTTCGCCTCCAATACCGAAACCTTTTCCTGTAACTCGTCAACTAGTGAGTGTTGCTTTGCTATCGATTCACTAATTGTCACCTTCGTTGATTCCTCTTTGGTCAGATCGATCTCATCTGCCAATCTACCTGGAGGAATGTACCCAGTAGTTTCTGCAATTACTTCCGCTAGATCTGCGCAACCCACACTGCTATCGTCTGACCGTATAATGTCAGCTCTAACCTCATACACGTTGTAATCTATGTGCTTTTCTACCAATCGTGTCCGGCTATCACTAAAATTTTCGCAATCTTTCTCCTTAATACTCTCGCAATGTTTAAACTGGAGGTTTGCGTCGGATGGGTCGGTTACTTCTACCACTGAAACTTTCGGTAAGGTCTGCCGGTTAGGGCCAGAACTTTCCGTTACTACTTCAACATATAACTCCTGCGGGACGAAACACGACGAATCTTGCTCGTGCTCCCCCTTAACATCAACTATTTCTAGTAAAGTCTGCCGATTAGGGCCAGAACTTTCTATCATTTCACAAACACTATCTTCCTGCGGGACGAGACGCGGAAAATCCTTCACGCGCTCCCCATAAACGCTTCTCCCATACAGACCCCTGTAATCTCTTAGTTCGTCGTATAAGCGACCGAACTGCCTTAACCAGACCTCATCCCTCTCTGCATCCCCTCGCTCGATGACGGAGGTGTTATCCGACATCTGATCTTCTCTCAACAATTGCGAATCATTCTTAAACTCAATCTCCAGTTCCGCTGCGGGTATTACAGCTGCCACTTTATGATCGATTTCCGGAACACTACTTAAATTGTTCTCACTGACAGCGAATGTATTTTCTACTGCCGTGTATACAGCTGATCTACTACTTGTGGGCGCACTCTTTTCTCTTAACACTGGCACACTCTCCCGCCGTTGATTATTCCACACGGAATTTTCATAATGACGATACCTGGGTTTTCTCCTGTTATTGGGCCGCCAAAATTTCTCCACGCCCGCTCGGCCCCTCACCGGCGCGGCTAATGGTTTCCCTGTCTCGTCCCAGCAGATACGCTCCCCGGATGCTGCTGAGGCGGCTGATCACACCCTCTGACGTTATTACTATTGCGCGAAGCCCGTATCACGCTAGTATGATACTGGTTTCCGTTATTCCAGTTATTATTTGCATTGTACCGATTGTTATTACGGTCCGAACCATTATTGTTATTGCTGCCATGGTTGCGGTATGCATTATTCCCATGGTTATCGTTGTTGTGTTTGCTGTGGTACCCGTCGTTGTTACCACGGCCTCTACCACTGTCGCGATTATTGCGCCAATTGTCCTCGTCCTCCACTCTTTCCAGGAAATCATTGATTGTCCTGTAATTGCTTCCTACGTAGCGTTTTGTATCATCTGGAAGCTTCTTGTAGAGTTCCCAGACTATTTCGGATTCCGTGCGGCGATCACGCAAATATTCCAACTTGCGGATCCAGCCCTCACAAAACTCCCTCATCGAACCGCGCGAATTCGCATCGAAAGGCCTCGATACGACAAATTCGCGCCAGACACTTTGCTGTTTTTGCTCTGACCAGTATTCAGCCAGAAACAAATTTTTAAACTCGTCAAAAGTCAGGTTCGTAATGTCGAGGTTTAAGCCCCAACGCTTGGCATCACCAGCCAGCACATCAATAACCGCATTAATTTTTCTCTCATTAGTCCATGATCTGGGTAAAACTCTTTCACAATTCTTAATGAAATCCGTCGCGTGTATACCGCCTTTTTTCAAGGGGTCGAACCGCTCCTCTTTCGTCAACAATTCCGAACTATGTGCACAGATTGGCACATAGCTCTGTTTTTCGTCAAGTTTCTTTTCTAATTCCGACACTCTCATAATTACTTGGCAAGTGGTTGTCGCAAGCGTTTCCACTTCCCTCTTTTTCTCTTCGCAGGTATTAGCCTGCTCCCTCACTTTAGTGTCTACTTCGGACACTAAAGCCTTTAAAGTTTCCACCTTCTGTTGATCCTCTTTTTTCACTAATTGAATTTGTTCCGTCACCTTATTCTCGATGATCGGAGCAACTGCTTCTCCTACACTTTTCTCGATTCTGCTAATTTCGGAATCAAAACGAGTATTTATGCTCGCAATTTCCGCCTGAACGCCTATCATATCCTGTTTAAGATTACCGATTTCGGTATTAATTACAACAATATCTTCTTTGATTTTATCAACTTTTGTATTAACAACTCCAACATTGTTGTTAACAACATTAATAGCTTTGTTCTGATTGTCTAGCTTTCGTTCAATCTTTTCAGACTGAGCTTCTTGCTTGGCAGACAGAGCTATAATTTCTGCCGATTGACTCTTGATTTCATTAATCAAAACATTCAATAAATCAGTTAAATTCCCGGAGACTACCGGTTTTACTTCCGTAGCTGGTTCCTCTATACATGTTCCCCCGTATTCATCATCAAGGGGTACAGATTTGATTTTCGCTTCCGATTCCGAAACATTTTCTAAAGTTTGGAATTCCATTTTTGCTCTTTGTTGCGTTTCGGCGGTCGCGTCTTTCATGCTAGCCGCCTGCCCCTGAACAATGGGAACCGCCGTGCGCGTTTCCCACTGTTCGACCGATTGTTCCGTATCCAAGTCTACCAAATTTTGGTAATTGTTGCCTTCACTCATTTTAATAATTTTCAATATAACTGACAAATCTCAAATGTAATTAGGATTACTCCCACTACTTATTCTCGCTGACGTAACGGCCTGTACGTAACCAGTACTTTGTTACGAGATTTGCACAATGCCAAATTCGTGTCCAGAACAACCTCAAATCCGAAGATTGTCCTGTCACCAGGTCGCCACGTGTAACCTCCCCCTCACTTATCGACCTTAATGACAGTGAAAAATGAAACCGCGTGTACCTAATGGGAGTTTTGGAAAAGCAATCGTCACCGAAGTTAACCTGTCGGTAAAGAGGGAGGAAAGGGTTACATCTAAATGAAAGGAAAAATGCAAATGAAACTGGTGGAAATTAATTTTGAAGAGGGGTAAAGTTAATAAAGAAAGTAAATGTGCGGCCGTTACGTTAACAATTAACTAGCGGTAATTAGATATTTGAGATTTGGGGGAAATCACGGTCGCCAGTCCTAAGGACAATTACTATAGTAACTGAAAAAGAAAGGTTATTACACATATAACTAGCACTAGAAGCGTGGCAACTGAAGGTTGACACGTGTAGTGTGAAAACTGAAAGTTTGTCAGAAGTAATAAATTTCGCTACACCCTGACTTAATTTAGCAAAAGAATTAATAACCGGAAAATCGAAAGTTAATTTAGTGACTGAAGTTAATAGTGAGCTTTCTTTCTGAAGCACATCGAAATTCAGTAAAATACGGTTAGTCTTGGACTACCTCAACAATCATTTCAAAAACTACTTGAATCTACGCAATTTAGAAAGAAGAGATTTAACTTTGAACTTGAATTAAATGATTCAGAACAATTAACAATAGTAAAATTTAGTACGTACCAAGCTGAGCTGCAGTCACAGGTAAGCTAAAATACGGTAACAAAGCTCGCACTCTTAATTCGTGCTTGTGTAATCTGAATATTGTAGCCAGCTACTGAACTTTGAAATTAAAGCAGTGAAATCTAATTATATTATTTTAATGCTGGCGTTTGAATTTCAACGACACTCGGGTTCATTTCGGAAAAGGAAGGGACCCTGCTTGGCAATGCAATTGGGACAATGAGCAACAAAGGTTCATGCTAAGTTGCTGTAATTTTGCGAGGCAAATGGAACAATTTGAAAAGCTGAGGTCTGCCATACAGTTCTGAAACTTTACGTGCTTTTAGTCTTCCTTGTTGGTTGATTGAAGGTTTGAAGCCGTCGATCGAGGAGGTGGCGACAGTCACTCATTGTCGGCCGTCGCTGTTGCAGAAGCTGGATGTTGGCGCGCCTTCTTCTCGACACGGTCACCAGGCGAAACGGGCTCTTGATGTGCGCCAGCTAATGCTTCCCGTCCGCGACACCATGTCAGAAACTATCATCGCGAGTCTAGCGCAATTACATGCTGCCAAACCCCGAAAGCGCGGCAACTCGCGGGAGCGTCACACAACACACCTGCTCCACTCGCTACTCCCGCCACACTCCTTCTCTGTTCTGCCCGCGCTCCACGCGGCAGAGTTAACACTACCAAAGATCCTACACACTTTGAGTCTTCACACGACCTATCGATGTAATCGTTCGATAGCAGTTTTCCCTAGGCAAGACCCAGCGTAAAATACAAATACTCTTTACACAACAAACTAATTATACATCGACATAAATGCATAAATATATATATACAAACAGTAAAGCAATTACAATATATAAAGAGACAGAAACGTCATATCTTGAGGTAACAAAACAAGGAAAAAAAATAATAGTACAATAGATGGAAATAGGAGTATATGCATTTCCGGCGTTACAAGTTGCACCTAGCAATGATGAGCAGGTCCAGAGAGCACTCTATAATATTCACTATCACTAATCACACTGTTCATCAGCAGAAACTAAACATGTCCTAGGTGTCACACATTACGTTGAAAAAGTGCAGGTAACAGTTCATAATATTCACCATCACTAATGAGACAGGTCAGGCATGAACAATAGTTTGAATACACATACAAATGCTCTTACAATGCTCTTACACTAAACATATAAATTCTAATAAACACACAAATAATGTCAGATAATTGTCATATTAACTATTACAAATACACAAATATCAGTAAACCTAATATTTATGGGTGTCAGTGCAAGCCACAACAAACAAATAAAATAATATTTACAAGATAGGTGGGTAGGATTAGGAAAGGAAAACACGCAAAACACACTCATTCATCTTTCATCCACATTAAGTACTACTGTGTAATTGAATGGTGTTAACTGTGTAAATGTAATTCTGTCAAAATCTGATGTTCATCATGTGTATCAAGTAGTAGTGGCAGCAATGTATAACAGTCAATAATAGTTAGGTCAACGTCATAGTCATCATGTCAAGACCAATGTTTGCCAAGCCAGATCAAATGTACTGTTGTTGAACAACTGTCAGTGAGCCAAGATATGCAAATACTTCCTCTCTTAAAAAAAAAAGTATATACTGCTTAGTGATTTAACAAAGTGTGTGTATAGACTATCTTCCTTCTACTTTAGTGTTCTAGTCTGCTATCTTCATCCTCCTTGTTCCATAAGACCAACAAAAAAAAATATGCATCTCACTTACTTTACCTCTTATCCACCAAAACTCCAATAATCATCAACTTCACTTAATCTCAATAATACCTCAATAATACCTCTTCAATACATCGATACACATAAACCTTATCATTAATAGCATTTACCTTACCTCTTGTCCACAAAAACTCCAATAATCATCAACTTCATATAATCTCTATACCTCAATAATACCTCTTCAATACGTCGATACATATGAACCTTATTACCAATATCACTTCACTTCCATAACAACTCTTTCCTCTAGTCAGTCTCCTCGAATAAGTACAGATAAAATCCTAGTGCAAACTTCAGTTCATCCTCCCATACAATCTGAAGACACATGCCAACACACAACCTCTGTGTAATCCATCTGACCCAAATCTTCTACTCATTATGAATTATAAACAAAAGAAAAGCATACATGACCTCTAACAGACTTAGTTCGGATAACTCTCAGTAATTAAGTACGATTACGGAGTGTGAATAATCATAATATTTCACAGTGTGCACACCACTTCAAGAATTATAGCAAACAGAAGCAAACATGTGGAGTATTTCAATTGCTCACGAAAAATGCAGTGTAATAACTGTCAATGGTCTAAACCTAGTTTCGGTATGTCATGTCGTTAGCTTCCTTCCTATTAGCATAAAGTTATACAGCTTCCATAAAACCTCAGCTCATGTGACTTCAACGAAGTTCTTTGTACCAATGTCGTTCGTCGAATTATAGCAGTTCATTTTCTTATCTTAAAAATATAAGGCACTGAGCGTAAGCAAAACAAGCAATAGCGAGTAAATATACCAGTAGAGAACAGAATGTCAACAAGTGGATACAGCACAATTCTTACAACGAGGCTCTGCCAAGCGAACAATCTATAATTACCACCATACTGTAACCTAAACTCAGTATTCGTACACTGTACATCAGCATTTCTATATACCAAATTAAAGAGTAGTTGTGACGACAAAACAGAAACGTATAAATATGCAATCCATACGCATAGCAGCAAACAGGTCATTAGCATCATATCAGCATAAACAAATAAATATTCATATGTCATCTTAATAAGTAAACATGAAGGCGCAAGCAGATAAATCACAAAGTATAACTTACATACCTAACCACATCAGCACAATAAATCAGGTGACAATTATAATTTAAATAAATAAGCACAACAGGCACATAATTAAAAAATATGACATCAGTGAAAAAGCCGTGCAGCCAAGCGATGCATACATAATATACACAAGTTACAACCCAGTTCATTAATAATCATTGTCAAAATCAGTTAACGTACGCAAGCACGTCGCTTCACATGTAAATTCATAGAACATGAAATTAGCACAAAGTATGAATCACGTAATCGCGAGCAGCATATTACGTCTAAAGTACGTACCTAAGTGGAAATATGTTACCTGAAAAATGAACTCAATTAATAGTTACCTTTTTAGTTTATTAGTTTCTTCTTGGAAATTACATTCTTCCTGAAAATTTCTCGACAGCAAGTCGTCTTAACGTCGGAGACACACAGAATTTACCTAAAGTTCTTAAATATTTTATACAACCGTATCCTGAAAAATACTGAATGTTAATAATATAATTCATCAAGTCACTGTAGCTTTATACTGAATTTAATCGGAGAAATTAGACTGTGTATTTGTTTACGGCTGTCAGTGCATTCGCACTGAGCGCTCGATCAGCTGTAGGCGCGTGACGTAGGAAGCAATTGTTCGCGGTCAAGACTGCCTTGTGCGGCGCGCAGACTTGACTGTTGCTTTGAGTATATGCCGCCGCCAAAACATAGCGCGGTATCCTTGTACTCTCCGCATGTTTACATCTAGCTGTGAGTTTCTCACAAGTATGTCATTCTACAAAAATTTTTCAAAAGTATATCATTCCACAAAAATTTTGGAAACTACGAACATCACGTTTTGTGGTAGGAACAGCATAATTACGAATACCGTCTAATTTTTTTGGATCAGAAAGAATACCGAGAAATTTCACCTGAGAACGACCAAATTCAGATTTTTCCAAGTTCACAGTAATGCCAACTCGTGCAAAAATACGTAATAATGAATCCAAAATTTTGTTGCGCTCACTCCAAGAACGTTTAGCAATAAGAATGTCGTCAACATATGAAGTAATATAGTCACTAAGATAAACAGGTAAGCTTTCGTTTAAACTACAAATGAATGCTGCAGAAAATATAGTAAGTGCAAACGGTAATTTCCGAAACTGGTAACAGTTACCAAAGGCTAAAAAGGCAGTATATTTTCTACAATGAGGGTGGAGTTCTATTTGCCAAAAACTTGCGCGCATATCAATCGTGGATAAAACTTTAATTCCATGAAAATGTTGAAGAAGTTCATCTAAATTTTGTGGGCGGTCAGTTTCAGGAATGATGATGTTATTTATCTGTCTGGAATCCAGAACCAAACGAATTGACCCATCCTTTTTAAGAACAACGTGTAATGGGCTAGTATAAGGACTGACTGCAGGCTCAATAATGCCCTGATCTAACATGTACTGAAGTTCATTCTTAACCTTGTCTCTGTAAGCCAAAGGAATAGTGTACGTTTTCCCGCGAAATGGTGTGTGTTCTTTTACTTTAAATAAATATTGTAAGCCTTGTATAGTTCCTGTATGATGACTAAACACTGTAGCATGTGAAGTCAAAATGTGGTGCAGCTCTTCTCTTGCATCGTCATCTGGCACTTCAGCTTTCTTAACCTTTTCATTAATTAATTCTTCGCTATTAATTATATCATCCATCGCGTCTCTGTATCGATTGTCATTGTCATGAATGAACACATCGTCGTCATAATGCTCAACGAAAACATCAGAAGTAAGAAACCTTAAACATTTTGTATCTGACTCAGATCTTGTTAAACACTCGAAAAATTTCAAACATTTCGGCATTCCGGCAACAGTCAAATTTACACTTCCTTCTTTAAAGTTCAAAATTGCCTTATGTGCGTTAAGAAACTCCATACCTAATATAATTTGGGTACTGAATAATGGAACAATAACAAAATTAACAGAAAATTCGTATCCTTGACAAATGAGATTTAAATTGGTCTGTTGTTTGACTTCCACACTTTTTCCAGAAATCGCACCTCGAATTGTAGTTTTAGAAATAGGTAACACAGGACAGGCAATAGTTCTTTCACATATACGAAAAACTGATTCACTAATGACATTCAATGGGCTCCCAGAATCTAAAACTGCAGTGAACTTATTCTTACCCACACATACTTCAATAACAGGATGTAAAAATGCGTCTACATTATTTTCCTTTTCGTCTAACAAAATGTCTCTCATGTCTTCCAGGCGTACGTAGTGTAAAGTCGTAGTGTCATTACTTTCTGAACCGTCTATATTGCTGCCAGAAGCCGAAGCTACAAGTCATTGTCGATTGTTTGCGTCACGTCTTTGATTATTCGCGTCATTTCGCGGATCAATTTCTACGATTTGCACTTGTCTCTCTGAAGTTCTGTCACGTGGAGGATGCCAATTAGGTCCTTCCTGTCTGTTAGATGCAAATTCTGGGTTGTGTCTGTTATTAAAATTTCTATTTTCCTGTCTGTCTGCATAACTACTTCTTGTATAATTTCGACTGTCACTTCTGAAATTATTCTTGTATCTACTACCCTGGTTATTTCTGTAGTAAGAATTTCTATTACTGTATGAATAATTTCTGTCCTGATGATACCGATTACTGTTTCCGTATGATTGATCATTCCGGTACGAATTACCGCTATTGTCTGTGTAATTTCTGTTAGAACGTCTGTTATTGTCATAAGGCTGGTATCTGTTGTCCTGTCTGTTACGTCTGTCATTCTCAAAATTACCGCTATAACGTCCGTTCCGACCACTATCCCTTTTCTCTGAAAATCTATTGTAATTACTGTTACTGAAAAAGTTACAAGAGGTCCCGTCATCGTTGTCATACTCAAGTTCTTGCAACAAAGTCTTAAAAGTCTCAATGTCGTCTTTACATCTTCCGGCTAAAGCAATTTGTCTTATGGATTGTGGCAGATTAGTTAAACAAATGCGAATTAATTCAGTCGGGCTGTAAGGGTTGGAAAGGAACTGATTCTTTCGAATCATGTCTTCAAAATATTCCGCTGGTGTGCGGAACTCAGACTGTTTAAAGTTACACTGCATAATCAGACAATGTTTGACTCTGTCTTGTGTGTTTTCGGACCAATATGCCGATAGAAATGCATGATAAAAATCATTCAGATTATTACAATCTCTAATGAGTGCGCGCATCCGCGTCGCCGGTTCGTTTTCTAAATATCCACACATAAATTCCAGTTTGTGACTTAGTGGCCAATTTGGTGGAAGTGCGTACATAAATTGATCTAACCATGCACATGGATGTATGTCATTCTTGGAATTGCGGAAGATCTTAAATTTCCGAACAGTCAAAAAGTGTTTATAGTCAAAATTTTCGCCTCGTGGCGACAAAGACCTACCGCGTCTGTCCCAGTCCGAATGTCGATTATTGTAAAGTTCTCGCGCCTGGCGCTCTCTTGTTACATCCCGTAAATGAAACAAATTATTTTCTTCAAACCCCTCTGGTATCTGTGATTCTAAATTTCTTCTACTGTCTTTTCCTACAATTTCGCCTTCAATTTGTTTGACTTGCTTTTTTAATGCCTCAAATTCCCTTTTCACGCGTTCATTAAATTCTCCCTGATTTTCAACATGCCTATTTATGTTCTGGTACTCTTCGGTTTCTGCAAATGGCAATGGTGCTGTATCATCTGAATCTCTGTCCCCATGTAAACTAAGATTTGTCAGTTCATCTGAAATTTCCTCAACTCTTTCCGATAAGTCACTTATTTGTTCTTTCTGTTTATTTACGTCTTCCGTAAGTTTCGTGACTCGCGTTTCAGTATTAACACATTTAGTAGTTAACTGTTCATATTGTTGTGTTAGATTATTTATTCTGTCATTCGGTACGGATTCCTCGATTCTCTCAAATATTTCTTCCTTATCTTTTGCACGTTGTAAATTTAACTCTGAAAATTTCTGTACTATCACGCGATCTCTTTCTTCCTGTTCTCTATCCTGTTCCCTTTGTCTAATCTCTACTGCAACTAATCTATTATTATGAGCATTCAAAATCGGTTGTACTTCTTCTCTGATTTCTTTCTTTAATTCATCTTTCATGTTCTTGAAACATGTCCCTATTCGTGAATCTAACCGTGTTTCCATTGTTTCCATCTCTGTTTCTAAACGTGTTGCCACTGTTTTTAATTCAGATCCTAACCGTGTTTCCATTGTTCCCATATCAGTTTTAATTGTTCCCATCTCAGTTTTAAATTCAGATCGAAAATTTAATATTACACTCATCAACTGCTCCATATTAACTTGTTCGAAATTCCTTTCGTCCCTAACATTTCCCGCAAAACTAACTTCCTTCTGCATAGCCATAAGGCTATCTGTGTTCGATACTATTCCAGAATCTTCTGTCGTTAATCTCATATTCTGTGAATTTTCTGATTGAGAAAAATTTTGAAATGGTTTCCTGACTATTTTCCCTGCTTATTAAATTGTTTTCAACACCATTATTCATCATACTGTTGTCCTGTGTTGGCGAGTTCGCCATGTCAACAATTGCGTTATTCTGACTATTCATCATTTTTGCCTGTTTCATTGAATGCGTAATCATTTACAAAACACAAAAAATTCGTCACTGTACGAAAATTACACACAATGACTCCTTATCTCCAACAATACCATTTACATGAAAAGTTTCCCTCAAACACGATTAATCGAACAATTGAAATAATTGCACTAAATTGTCAAACCCGTAGACAAGACAACAAATTTAAATTTTGAAAAATACCATTAGAAGAATGACAATTACCAAATCAACACATGCAATACAGACTACAATTACTAAACTCAAATTACTACAACAATACTACGGTCTACTATTTTTACAATCAGAAGATTCCAAGGGACGATCCGAAGCAGCGGTCGCCACGTGCATGGGGGCTTAATTAAATAAAATGAAACTATTTTTTAGCTTTTTAGTAGCTGTATGTCCGATTACGCTGTGTCTCGTAAACGGTTGGCCCTGACTAGTATAAATACGCTATCTGACTGCATAGAACAACAACAAAGAATGAAATGAAAATTTTCATTAACACAATTAATTAATTAAGTCCCCAGCAACTATAAAACCTACTAAACCAAGCACAAGTATCACTGTTCTGTATGTGGAAGTATGCCTCAACGCACACTGGCACGGTTCTTCTTCAACAAGACAAGAATTTTTAAATACCAATTTTACTAACGTGATAAAAGAAAATTACAATTACTATAATCGCGTAATGAAATCAGAATTACACTCTAATACAAGAACACAAGCCAGATGCTTTGTTGACTGAACCTGTAATGATGCATTATTTGAGACACACAAATAATAAAAGAACATAGTGGTTTTTACCTTCATATATATTGACGAAATGCACTCTGATCATTACAATATCTTCATTAGAATAACATCTGCCATCTCTCCCATCAAATAACTGCATAAAACATGGAACAAACACTCCCTACTACCACATATCCACTCCGACTTCACGACAAGCAGTGCCCACCACAACTTCTCGGCAAGAACTGCCTGCCGCTACCTCTCAATAATCACACCAGTGGAGGTGGCGGAACAGTACTCTCTGGCGCGATCTCTGGCGCTGTGGCTCAATGTAGCCACCTTCCAAAGTTTGTTAATTTTTTTAAATAATTGCCATTCTTGGCGTTAAAGGCCTTCAGCCGTGACTGTCGCTACTTGTCTTAAAATTCTAATGTGCCAATTGTATTTTAGCAGTAAACCTTTAAGACCTTGGTGATTTGTTTTCAATATTTTAATAACTGTGGTTTGTAAGCTGTAACAAGTTAAACAATTCTTAATTTATTGCCATTAAGGCCTTCAGCTGTGAGTGTCGTTACTTGTCTTGGAATTTTAATTTGGCAATTGTATTTTTGCAGCGAGCTTTAAGACCTTGGTCACTTGTCTTTTATATTTTAATAAATGTAATTGTAAGTTGCAGCAAGTTTAATCAGTTCTTAATTATTGCCATTAAGGCCTTCAGCCGTGAAGCAATTCTTAAATTATTTCCATTATTCTAATTTGTTGTTGACTTTAAATAAATTCTGATTAAAAGAAAAGCCAACCAATAGCAACTGATTACGTCCCCGTCCACAATCGTAACCGAATCCTGCCTTCCTTGGCCACCAGGTCTCAGTAGTGATGAAGCGTAGGCTGAAGTTCAAGGCATTAGTCAGGAAGAATCAATACGCAAAGATACGGAAGTACTAAGGAATGACGAGATACGGTTGAAGTTCTCAAAGGCTACAGAAAAAGCAATAAAGAATAGCTCAGTAGGCAGAACAGCTGAAGAGGAATGGGCATCCCTAAACGGGGCAGTAACAGAAGTTTGGAAGGAAAACATAGGTACCAAGAAGGTAACTGCGAAGAAACCATGGGTAACAGAAGAAATACTTCAGTTCATTGATGAAAGGAGGAAGTGCAAACATGTTCCGGGAAAATCAGGAATACAGAAATACAAGTCACCGAGGAATGAAATAAATAGGAAGTGCAGGGAAGCTAAGACGAAATGGCTGCAGGAAAAATGTGAAGACATCGAAAAAGATATGATTGTCGGAAGGACAGACTCAGCATACAGGAAAGTCAAAACAACCATTGGTGACATTAAAAGCAGGTGTTGACAGATGTGAAAATTACCGAACTATCAGTTTAATAAGTCACAGCTGCAAAATACTAACGCGAATTCTTTACAGACGAATGGAAAAACTGGTAGAAGCGGACCTCGGGGAAGATCAGTTTGGATTCCGTAGAAATGTTGGAACACGTGAGGCAATACTAACCTTACGACTCATCTTAGAAGAAAGATTAAGGAAAGGCAAACCTACGTTTCTAGCATTTGTAGACTTAGAGAAAGCTTTTGACAACGTTAACTGGAATACTCTCTTTCAAATTCTGAAGGTGGCAGGGGTAAAATACAGGGAGCGAAAGGCTATTTACAATTTGTACAGAAACCAGATGGCAGTTATAAGAGTCGAGGGGCATGAAAGGGAAGCAGTGGTTGGGAAAGGAGTGAGATAGGGTTGTAGCCTCCCCCCGATGTTATTCAATCTGTATATTGAGCAAGCAGTAAAGGAAACAAAAGAAAAATTCGGAGTAGGTATTAAATTCATGGAGAAGAAGTAAAACCTTTGAGTTTCGCCGATGACTTTGTAATTCTGTCAGAGACAGCAAAGGACTTGGAACAGCAGTTGAACGGAATGGACAGTGTCTTGAAAGGAGGATATAAGATGAACATCAACAAAAGCAAAACAAGGATAATGGAATGTAGTCGAATTAAGTCGGGTGATGCTGAGGGAATTAGATTAGGAAATGAGACACTTAAAATAGTAAAGGAGTTTTGCTATTTGGGGAGCAAAATAACTGATGATGGTCGAAGTAGAGAAGATATAAAATGTAGACTGGCAATGGCAAGGAAAGCGTTTCTGAAGAAGAGAAATTTGTTAACATCGAGTATAGATTTAAGTGTCAGGAAGTCGTTTCTGAAAGTATTTGTATGGAGTGTAGCCATGTTTGGAAGTGAAACATGGACGATAAATAGTTTGGACAAGAAGAGAATAGAAGCTTTCGAAGTGTGGTGCTACAGAAGAATGCTGAAGATTAGATGGGTAGATCACATAACTAATGATTAGGTATCGAATAGAATTGGGGAGATGAGTAGTTTGTGGCACAACTTGACAAAAAGAAGGGACCGGTTAGTAGGACATGTTCTGGGGCATCAAGGGATCACAAATTTAGCATTGGAGGGCAGCGTGGAGGGTAAAAATCGTAGAGGGAGACTAAGAGATGAATACACTAAGCAGAATCAGAAGGATGTAGGTTGCAGTAGGTACTGGGAGATGAAGAAGCTTGCACAGGATAGAGTAGCATGGAGAGCTGCATCAAACCAGTCTCAGGACTGAAGACCACAACAACAACAACAACAACGGGAATTCCACTGTTAAATGCAGAGGCGAGAGCGGATAGGTAAAAGAATACATTGAAAACCTCTACGAGGGGGGAAGATTTGTCTGATACGATAGAAGAAGGAACAGGAGTCGATTTAGAAGAGATAGGGGATCCAGTATTAGAATCAGAATTTATAAGAGCTTTGGAGGACTTAAGATCAAATAAGGCAGAAGGGATGGATAACATTCCATCAGAATTTCTAAAATCATTGGGGGAAGTGGCAACAAAACGACTATTCACGTTGGTGTGTAGAATATATGAGTCTGGCGACATACCATCTGACTTTCGGAAAAGCATCATCCACACAGTTCCGAAGACGGCAAGAGCTGACAGGTGCGAGAATTACCGCACAATCAGCTTAACAGCTCATGCATCCAAGTTGCTTAAAAGAACTATATACAGAGGAATCGAAAAGAAAATTGAGGATGCGCTAGATGACGATCAGTTTGGCTTTAGGAAAGGTAAATGCACGAGAGAGGCAATTCTGACGTTGTGGTTAATAACAGAAGCAAGACCAAAGAAAAATCAAGACACGTTTATAGAATTTGTCGACCTGGAAAAAGCGTTAGACAATGTAAAACTGTGCAAGATGTTCGAAATTCTCAGAAAAGTAGGGGTACCCAATAAAACAATACAAATCGCCGTTATTTAGGTTTTATTTTATTTTTAGTTTTAGACTACCAGTTGCAACTATACATTACGTAATCTTCAGGCCTGCTTCAATCGAGTGACCTTCGTGTTACAAGATACAGCAGCACTTTTAACCGGTCTCGTAACGATTAACGATTTTACGGGCATGCGTGGTCCTTGGACACCTGACCTGCTAAAACTGCTGCTGTATCTTTAACACGAACGTTACTCGATTGAAGCAGACCTGAAGATAACGTAATGTATCGTTGAAACTGGTAGCCTACAAATAAAACCTAAATAACGGCGATTGGTATTGTTTTATTGGATATTGGCCAGCCGTAGTCCCACACTCCAGGTAGAAGATGGAGTTACATTCAAAGTAGGGGTAAGCTACAGGGAGAGACGGGTTATATACAATATGTACAACAGCCAAGAGGGAATAATAAGAATGGCTGCTCAAGAACGAAGTACTCGTACTAAAAAGGGTGTAAGACAAGGATGTAGCCTTTCGCCCTACTGTTCAATCTATACGTCGAGGAAGCAATGATGAAAATAAAAGAAAAGTTCAAGAGTAGAATTAAAATTCAAGGCGAAAGGATATCAGTGATACGATTCGCTGATGACATTGCTATCCTGATTGCAAGAGAAGAAGAATTACATGATCTGCAGATCGGAATAAACAGTTTAATGAGTACAGAGTATGGATTGAGAGTAAATCGAAGAAAGACAAAGATAGTGAGAAGTAGTAGAAATGAGAACAACGAGAAACTTAACATCAAGATTGATGGTCACAAAGTAGATGAAGCTGAGGAATTCTGCTACCTACACAGTAAAATAATCAATGATGGACAGAGCAAGGAGGACATCAAAAGCAGACTAGCATGGCATTCCTGGCCAAGAAAGTCTGCTAATATTAAATATCAGCCTTAATTTGAGGAAGAAATTTCTGAAAATGTACATCTGGAGTACAGTATTGCATGGTAGCGAAACATGGACTGTGGGAAAACCGGAACAGAAGAGAATCGAAGCATTTGAGGTGTGGTGCTACAGACGGATGTTCAAAGTTCTGCGCAGAATCGGAGAGGAAAGGAATATGTGGAACGCAGTGATATGCAGAAGGCACAGGATGATAGGACATCTGTTAAGACATGAAGGAATGACTTCCATGGTACCAGAGGGAGCTGTAGAAGGGAACCACTGTAGAGGGAGACAGAGGTTGGAATACATCCAGTAAATAACTGAGGATGTAGGTTGCAATTGCTACTCTGAGATGAAGGGGTTAGCACAGGAGAGGAATTCGTAGCGAGCCCCATCAAACTAGTCAGAAGATAGATGAAAAAAAGGGTATATCACGCATCTGTCGGCTTCATTATATGCCTAGACAGTTGCGTCACCCTGGATGTAACCTACAACGTAAGAAATTGTCTTCCGGCCACTCCATGCTCTTGGGAACGCATTTCTAAACGGTTTCAGAAAATTGTAGGATTTACAGTACGTTTATCTTGGATGAAAGGTTGAAATTGCCGATGTTTAATCTGATTTTCTTTCTCTTTGGCACTGTTATGTCGATTGCTTTCACTGTAATTATTGTAGTGAATTGCTGGTGAATGGAAGGGAATGTACTGCCTATAAATGTCACGATTTTAATTAGGTGTCATGTGTATTGTTGTTGCTGTGATGTGCGTGTTGTGTATGGAGGATACGTGTCATACATAAGTCTTTTTTCATTACCAAAGAGAGCATTATGATCATTAGCATTACTACGCTCCGCTTGTATGTCATCGTTTAGTTGTTTCTGCTGTGCTGCGTTGGATTGAGCTGCCTCAGCTATAACATGTTTATTGGTTTTGACAAATTCGGATTCGGTGTAATGCACAATCGTCGGTAATTTTTCCTCTATACGTTGGTCAAAATATTTATTTTTCTGATCAACCCAGTCATGAAATTCTTTATTTCTGTTGGCAAAATGGTTATCAGTGTGTAATTGCAGTTTGTCTGTAAGTAGTGTTAACTTTGCCTTCAGTTACAGTAATGCGTGTTTTTATTGAGTCTTGAACTGACGGATAGGGCAGCAGTAGCCGACCGAGACAGACCCAGCAACTGGCAAATAACCGCATTTGTCATTTCCGAGTTCCTAACCAGGAGCTAAGTTTATTATATCATCTGTGTGCTTTAACAGTTCAGTTTCTTGAGTAAATGTAATATGTAATAGCCACGGATGTCGCGTTTTTAGTTTGCGTCGGAAAGTAAACCGATTTTGTGACATATTAAAAGTTACAGACCAGGATCAAATTATTTAATTTCACCTGAGTGCTTTGGTAGTTAGGCTTTTGAATATGTGCGTATTACTAGACACAGTTCCTGCGTTTCGTCAGGGTCTAGAGTAGAGTTGCGCAGCACGTGCCGATAGTGTGTTTATCTGCGTAGTTCAGTTTTCCACGGTCTTTAGTATGGACAGGGACTGCGACTGTTGTGTGCGGATGCGAGCCGAGTTGGTGGCACTGCCCTCTCAGCTTCAGGCTGTGATGGCTTCGGTTACACAGCTTGAGGCTGCAGTGGATGAGCACCACTGTTGTGGGCCGGCCGTGGGGATCCAACGGACGTCCAGCACGTCAGAGTCCTCCGATCGGTCTTCACTGGTGGCCAACCCAGCTACGGCTCGCGCTGAGGCTGACCACTCACCTGTGGTCGAGTGAGATTTCGCTCCGGAGCGAAGCAGGCGGCGAAAGACTTCCCAGGCGGCCGCACGTAAGGCCTCCTCCGTTTGTCCGACAAACAGGTTCCAGGTGCTGTCTGTGGCTGACACTGTCACTGAGCCAGATGCTGTTGCCTGTCCTGTTTCAGAGGAAACCACTCAGCCTGCAAGATCCCGGAAATCGCAGAGGGTGGGATTATTGGTAGTTGGGAGCTCCAACGTTAGGTGCATTATGGGGCCCCTTAGGGACTTGGCTGACAAGAAGGTAAGAAATCGAATGTGCACTCCGTGTGCATACCGTGTGGAGTCATTCCAGATGTGGAAAGGGTGCTTCCGGATGCCATGAAGAGTACAGGGTGCAGCCACCTGCAGGTGGTGGCTCACGTCGGTACCAATGACGTGTGTCACTTTGAATCGGAAGAGATTCTCTCTGGTTTCGAGCGGCTAACAGAAGTGGTAAAGGCTGCCAGTCTTGCTTGCGAGATGAAAGCAGAGCTGACCATTTGCAGCATAGTCGACAGGACCGATTGCGGACCTCTGGTACAGAGCCGAGTGGAGGGTCTGAATTAGAGGCTCAGACGGTTCTGCGACCGTGTAGGCTGCAGATTCCTCGACTTGCGCCAAAGGGTGGTTGGGTTTCGGGCTCCACTGAATAGGTCAGATGTCCACTATACACAGGAGGCGGCTACACGGGTATCAGGGGCTGTGTGGCGTGGACTGGGTGGTTTTTTAGGTTAGAGGGTCTCGGGAAAACACAAGAAGGGCTTCAGTCACAAAGGGTGCAGGGTGAACACAGGAAAAACGTAGATGCAGGAACCATTGGTATAACAGTTGTAAATTGTCGTAGCTGTGTTGGGAAAGTACCAGAGCTCCAAGTGCTAACAGGAAGCACTGATACTAAAATCGTTATAGGCACTGAAAGCTGACTAAATCCAGTTATAAGCTCAGCTGACATTTTTTCGGAGAACCTAGCGGTGTTCCGAAAGGATAGGCTAAACACGGTTGGCGGTGGCGTGTTTGTTGCTGTCAGAAGTAGTTTAACTTGTCGCGAAATTGAAGTAGATACTTCTTGTGAGTTAGTATGGGCAGAGGTCATTGTTGGCAACCGGAATGAAATAATAGTTTGATCCTTTTACCGACATCCCAATTCAGATGATACAGTAGCTGAAAGGTTCAAAGAAAACTTGAATTTGATTTCAAACACGACCCGACTCATACGATAATAGTTGGCGAAAATACAAGTTTAATTCCGGAGGTACGCATAAAATATCATCCGAAACTGTGCTAAACGAATTCTCTGAAAATTATTTCGAGCAATTAGTTCATGAGCCCAAGCGAATAGTAAACGGTTGTGAAAACACACTTGACCTCATAGCAACAAATAATCTTGAGTTAATAAAGAGCATCAGAACCGACTCAGGGATTAGGGAACACAAGGTTGTCGTAGCGAGATTGAATATTGTAATCCCCATATCCTCGAAAAGTAAGCGAAAAATATACCTATCAAAAAAGCAGATAAAAATTCACTTGACGCCTTCCTGAGAGACAATCTCCTCTCATTCCAAGATAATAATGTAAGTGTAGAGCAGATGTGGCTTGAATTCAAAGAAATAGTATCGGCAGCAATTGAGACATTTATACCAAATAAATTAACAAACGACGGAGCTGATCCTCCTTGGTACACAAAACGGGTTAGAACACTGTTGCAGAAACAACGAAACAAACATGCCAAATTTAAACAGACGCAAAATCCACAAGATTGGCGATCTTTTACAGAAGCTCGATATTTAACCCGGACTTCAATGCGAGATGCTTGTAACAATTTCCACAATGAAACTTCGTCTCGAAACCAGGCAGAAAATCCAAAGAGATTCTGGTCGTATGTGAAGTATGTTAGCGGCAAGAAACAATCAATGCCTTCTCTGTGCGATAGCAATGGAGATACTATCGAAGACAGTGCTGCCAAAGCAGAGTTACTAAACACAGCCTTCCGATAGGCCTTCACAAAAGAAGACGAAGTAAATATTCCAGAATTCGAATCGAGAACAGCTGAGAAGTAAATATCCTCGGAGTAGTGAAGCAACTTAAATCACTTAATAAAAGCAAGTCTTCTGGTCCAGACAGTATACCAAATAGGTTCCTTTCGGAGTATGCTCATGCATTAGCTCCATACTTAACAATCATATACAACCGTTCGCTCTACGAAAGATCCATACCGAAAGACTGGAAAGTTGCACAGGTCAAACCAATAGTCAAGAAAGGTAATAGGAATCACCCACTAAATTGCAGGCCCATATCGTTAACGTCGATATGCAGCAGGATTTTTGAACATATATTGCGTTCGAAAATTATGAAGTACCTCGAAGAAAACGGTCTATTGACACACAGTCAATACGGGTTTAGAAAACATCGTTCTTGTGAAACACAACTAGCTCTTTATTCACATGAAGTGCTGAGTGCTATTGATAAGGGAGTTCAGATCGATTCCGTATTTCTGGACTTCCGGAAGGCTTTTGACACTGTACCACACAAGCGGCTCGTAGTGAAATTGAGTGCTTATGGAATGTCGTCTCAATTATGTGACTGGATCTGTGATTTCCTGTCAGAGGGGTCACAGTTTGTAGTAATTGACGGAAAGTCATCTAGTAAAACAGAAGAGATTTCTGGCGTTCCCCAAGCTAGTGTTATAGGCTCTGCGCTGTTCCTTATCTATATAAACGATTTGGGAAACAATCTGAGCAGCCGTCTTCTGTTGTTTGCAGATGACGCTGTCGTTTATCGACTAATAAAGTCATCAGTAGATAAAAAAAACTGCAAAACGATTTAGAAAAAAATACCTGAATTCTGTGCGAAAAGTGGCAGTTGACCGTAAGTAACGAAAAGTGTGAGGTCTTCCACATGCGTACTAAAAGGAACTTCGGTTACTCGATAAATCAGTCTACTCTAAATTCAACTAAATACCGAGCTATTACAATTACGAACAACTTAATTTGAAAAGAACACATAGAAAATATTGTGGGTAAGGCTAACCAAAGATTGCGTTTTATTGACAGACCTACTAAGGAGACTGCCTACACTACGCTTGTCTTCTAGAATACTGCTGCGCGGTGTGGGATCCTTAGCAGATAGGACTGACGGAGTACATTGAAAAAGTTCAAAAAAAGGCAGCACGTTTTGTATTATCACGAAATATGGGAGAGAGCGTCACAGAAATGATACAGGATTTGGGATGGACATCATTAAAAGAAAGGCGTTTTTCGTTGCGACGGAATCTTCTCACGAAATTCCAATCACCAACTTTCTCCTCCGAATGCGAAAATATTTTGCTGACACCGACTTGTATAGGGAGGAACGATCATCAAGATAAAATAAGGGAAATCAGAGCTCGTAAGGTAAGATATAGGTGTTCATTCTTTCCGCGCGCTATACGAGACTGGAGTAATAGAGAATTGTGAAGGTGGTTCGATGAACCCTCTGCCAGGCACTTAAATGTGATTTGCAGAGTAACCATGTAGATGCAGATGTAGACTCGAGTGGCAACAGCGTCGCATTTAGCGTTTAAATGTTTGACTTCAGTTTGAATACCATTTACGTCTTTTGTGGCTTTTTCCTGCTGTAAGTTCAATTCGGAAAATTGTGAGTCAGGTTCAGACACTTGGCCGCTCAGTCTCGTGTTAAACGCGTCTACTCTTTCACATAAAGCGTCGTTACAAGTTTTTAGTGCTCTTAATTCAGCCTTAATCTCGTCATGTCGCATTTTTAATACTCTCATGAGGCATCTGATTTTTGTTTTCAGTCATCTGATTTTGCATTGATGTCAAGTGATTTTTGTTTTCTGTCATTTGCTTGATAATAGTGTCAAATATACTGGCAATATTTTCCAACTGAAACTGCTCTGCCCCCGTCATGTCGTTTGATATGACGTCACGGACAAGAATGGTCTCTGAGCTGGATTTAACTATTTGACTAGCGCCGAGAACGTCCCATATCAGACGAGTGTAACCCCAAATTTTTGCGTGGTAGAGTAATTATGGTATATACGTACGTGGAAACGCTGTGTGTGTAGCAATCGCCGACACAGTGTAACTGAGGCGGAATAACTGGAGCCAGCCCGCATTCGCCGAGGTGGATGGAAAACCGCCTTAAAAACCATCCACAAGCTGGCCGGTACACCGGACCTCGACACCAATCCGCCGGGCGGATTTCTGCCGGGGAGCGGCACGCCTTCCCGCTCGGTTAGCAGCGCTGGCAACAATTCAGCTGGCCTGACAACAATTCCTGTGGTTCGTCTTTTTTTCTGGTCTTTACAAATATTCAGTGGCAATGATTCGTCAGATATGATCCCATTATCCTTGCAACAAAGAAAAGCAATGTAGAAAATACAATGATGATGATGGTGAGCGTTTGGCGTCATTGGCCGGGAGGCCCCTCGCGGGGCAGGTCCGGCCGCCATATCGCAGGTCTTATTACATTCGGCGCCACATTGGGCGACCTGCACGCCGGATGGGGATGAAATGATGATGAACACAACACAACACCCAGTCCCTGAGCGGAGAAAATCTCCGACCCAGCCGGGAATCGAACCCGGGCCCAGAGGACGGCAATCCGTCACGCTGACCACTCAGCTACTGGGGCGGACGAAAATACAATAAAATGTCAAGATACGAAGTCGCCAGTTTGATTTATCGTGGCTTTTCCTGTCTGGTTAGCGAATATCAGAGAACAGACTAATAATAGTAAATAACGATGATAGTATGTGATAAGTTGACACAAAGTTTGGGTGCTTGACAATGACTTTCCGGCCGCCATATCGCAGGTCTTATTACATTCGGCGCCACATTGGGCGACCTGCACGCCGGATGGGGATGAAATGATGATGAACACAACACAACACCCAGTCCCTGAGCGGAGAAAATCTCCGACCCAGCCGGGAATCGAACCCGGGCCCAGAGGACGGCAATCCGTCACGCTGACCACTCAGCTACTGGGGCGGACGAAAATACAATAAAATGTCAAGATACGAAGTCGCCAGTTTGATTTATCGTGGCTTTTCCTGTCTGGTTAGCGAATATCAGAGAACAGACTAATAATAGTAAATAACGATGATAGTATGTGATAAGTTGACACAAAGTTTGGGTGCTTGACAATGACTTTTTGCCTACGGTCCGTTCATTGTAAGTTTCACCGTAAGTGATTTCTCTGAAAATATTTCTTTATCGGACTTCGTAGACTGAATAATTCCAAAGCGCTGGTTCGTATTGGACCTTTGATATAATTTGTAACACGGACCCTTTAGCCTTGCCAAGACGCCGTTTAATTGGAGCAATAGCTTGCAACATAAACGAAACGCAAGATTAAATAATATCACTGTTCAAAATGGTTCAAATGGCTCTGAGCACTATGCGAATTAACGTATGAAGTCTTCAGTCGCCTAGAACTAATTAAACCTAACTAACCTAAGGACATCTTACACATCCATGCCCGAGGCAGGATTTGAACCTGCGACCGTAGCGGTCTCTCGGTTCCAGACTGTAGCGCCTAGAACCGCACGGCCACTCCGGCCGGCAATATCGCTGTATTCATAGAATATTATACTAAATTAAATTACAAAGACACATTAATTGTGTCGCTGTGTGCAACTATGATTACGCGTAGTGAGTTTGCGCCTCAATAAAATACACTCCTGGAAATGGAAAAAAGAACACATTGACACCGGTGTGTCAGACCCACCATACTTGCTCCGGACACTGCGAGAGGGCTGTACAAGCAATGATCACACGCACGGCACAGCGGACACACCAGGAACCGCGGTGTTGGCCGTCGAATGGCGCTAGCTGCGCAGCATTTGTGCACCGCCGCCGTCAGTGTCAGCCAGTTTGCCGTGGCATACGGAGCTCCATCGCAGTCTTTAACACTGGTAGCATGCCGCGACAGCGTGGACGTGAACCGTATGTGCAGTTGACGGACTTTGAGCGAGGGCGTATAGTGGACATGCGGGAGGCCGGGTGGACGTACCGCCGAATTGCTCAACACGTGGGGCGTGAGGTCTCCACAGTACATCGATGTTGTCGCCAGTGGTCGGCGGAAGGTGCACGTGCCCGTCGACCTGGTACCGGACCGCAGCGACGCACGGATGCACGCCAAGACCGTAGGATCCTACGCAGTGCCGTAGGGGACCGCACCGCCACTTCCCAGCAAATTAGGGACACTGTTGCTCCTGGTGTATCGGCGAGGACCATTCGCAACCGTCTCCATGAAGCTGGGCTACGGTCCCGCACACCGTTAGGGCGTCTTCCGCTCACGCCCCAACATCGTGCAGCCCGCCTCCAGTGGTGTCGCGACAAGCGTGAATGGAGGAACGAATGGAGACGTGTCGTCTTCAGCGATGAGAGTCGCTTCTGCCTTGGTGCCAATGATGGTCGTATGCGTGTTTGGCGCCGTGCAGGTGAGCGCCACAATCAGGACTGCATACGACCGAGGCACACAGGGCCAACACCCGGCATCATGGTGTGGGGAGCGATCTCCTACACTGGCCGTACACCACTGGTGATCGTCGAGGGGACACTGAATAGTGCACGGTACATCCAAACCGTCATCGAACCCATCGTTCTACCATTCCTAGACCGGCAAGGGAACTTGCTGTTCCAACAGGACAATGCACGTCCGCATGTATCCCGCGCCACCCAACGTGCTCTAGAAGGTGTAAGTCAACTACCCTGGCCAGCAAGATCTCCGGATCTGTCCCCCATTGAGCATGTTTGGGACTGGATGAAGCGTCGTCTCACGCGGTCTGCACGTCCAGCACGAACGCAGGTCTAACTGAGGCGCCAGGTGGAAATGGCATGGCAAGCCGTTCCACAGGACTACATCCAGCATCTCTACAATCGTCTCCATGGGAGAATAGCAGCCTGCATTGCTGCGAAAGGTGGATATAAACTGTACTAGTGCCGACATTGTGCATGCTCTGTTGCCTGTGTCTATGTGCCTGTGGTTCTGTCAGTGTGATCATGTGATGTATCTGACCCCAGGAATGTGTCAATAAAGTTTCCCCTTCCTGGGACAATGAATTCACGGTGTTCTTATTTCAATTTCCAGGAGTGTATAATAATGGTGACGTGACAAATAATTATCTGCATCGATGGCAGATATGCGTCAGATTAGGAAGGCTTCCGTAACAAAAGAAGATGACGTCTTCTCGGCAAGACAACTGAACTGCGTAATTATTTAAATGTTTCAGCTGTTGCTCGTCACAACCGATACAACCGCTTATACTAATTAATGTCTTAAGTAATTCTTTATTTACATTCTGAACTTGTATCTACGTTTTTACAATATATCCACGCCCATACTACAAATGCGCGTTTAAAGTCGCTGATCTGTTAGCACTGACAATTTTAGGTAAACGTCGCCGCTCTCAGCCTTTGAGGTTCGGATGTCGGGCACTGCGTTGTCCGTGCTGAGAGATAATGCCTGAAATGTGGTATTCTCTGCGCACTCTTGACACCAACGATTTCTCAAATGGAATGTCCCATGGGTCCAACTCCAGCTACCATTCCACGTTCAAAGTCTGTTAATAATTCCTGTCGTGCAGCCATAATCACGTCGGAAACGCTGCCACGTGAATCACCTGAGTACAAATTGTAGCTCCACTAATGCACTGCCGTTTTGTGCCTTGTGCACGCAATATTACCGCCATTTGTATGTGGGCACAATGTTATCCCACGACTTTTGTCACCTCAGTGTGTTGGACGTATCATGCGCTGACACTTGGATCTTCTTCGACAGCCTGCAGGTGGTGAGACATACGAGCAAATCATAGTCTACCTGTCTCCCTCGTTTGGGGTACTATGGATGCTGTTGCAGCAATGGAACGATATCGCCATCGATTGATGGAAAATTCGGTTCACATTTGCTTGGTCTCGCGTCCATCATCATCCTTGGGGCGGTAGGTAAAAACTGTAACTCCCAATTCTAATAGTGAATATACTATCATGATTTAGCAGAAGACTTATCAGTTAACTCGCGGCAACTATATGCTTGACTCAGTTATATGCAAAATTACTGTTATGGAATTTTACCCTCCCTCCCATTCCAAATGTAATTCTGCCGCTTGGTCTCGTTGATGTCATGGTTCTTTGCTGCAAAGGGGTTCTGAACTCCTGCCTCGGTTTTTGTGAGTTTTCCGAGCGATAAACGGTGACAAAACTGTTTTCTTACTACAATCACAACAATTCTTCGGCAGTCAGACTCGGTTTTTTTGTGGCGTTGAGCCCGATTCAACAACATAATGATTCCTGTTGTAACTAAAAAGTAATTAGCAAGAGAAACGTACATACTCGTAAACGGCAGGCTCGTACTAGTCTAGCCACTGCACGGTCTTGTAAAACTACTGAACACCATCCTGCACCCTCCCCCCTTCCACGCCCCCTCCTCACACACACACACACACACACACACACACACATACACACACAAACACACACAAAAGAACCTGGAAGTTCCAACACAGAGTCATGTGCGTACATCTTTCTCTTTCCCAAATATAAAATAAAGATTTATCATTCTTGCTGCTTGAAGATCGCACTTTCATCAGATAACTTCGTGATTATAATGTTAATATGTAAATACTGTAACCGCTGGATACGATAGAGCAAAGAAGAATGGCAAAGACAATGTTATAAAAGTAGCCTCTCGCCGTATGCTACTGCACATGCCAAATTTCACAGGCATGGTTAGGTTGACGTACCAGTCCTAAGCGGTGCGTTATTCTAACAATGTCTTTGAAGCTTGGTATGCGCGGCTGCATGCTGTGATCGCAGAGAGATTATTCGGCCGCTAATCGGGTCGTTAGAGGCGTGTTTGAACCGCGACTGCACGAACGTGGATTTGT
The DNA here is from genome assembly GCF_021461395.2 of Schistocerca americana. Classification (NCBI taxonomy): domain Eukaryota; kingdom Metazoa; phylum Arthropoda; class Insecta; order Orthoptera; family Acrididae; genus Schistocerca; species Schistocerca americana. The sequence goes on from NC_060120.1 coordinate 44,410,219, forward strand.
GTAGCGCGATCAAACAGTATGTGAGTTTCTCTTAAGTGCTACACTCGTGGGTTGGAGAAAAAACTCCCGTTGCAGTTTACGCCACTGCCCAGTGTTAATGAGTTGCATTGGCGCAAACATCGGATTGTGGAGTAATTCTGGACTAGTGTCGCTGTCAAATGAGCTCTCCACAATACTACGATGTTCGATGAAGCTTAGTGTGATCAATAACTTAAATTGTAAATCCCAGTGACTTTTTGAAGACAGTAACTTTTCTATAACATAACTTTTGTACGAGTGTAAATTGTGTGTGGTGGAATAAATTCAATGAAGAACTGAGTATGTGGGGTAGGGGCTACTCTGAGAAGAGGAGTTTTGCAGTCGAGTGTTTTCTATATGATATTTTTGAATGGAAACATTGTGTTGTGAAGCATTACATATATCGCTAAGGACTCCACTTATTAAATTATAAGTGGAGTCCTTAGCGATATATGTAATGCTTCGCTGGCACAGGGAATTTTTCCAGACAGATTGAAATACGCAATTGTCAAACCTCTTCATAAGAAAGGGAACAAGACTGACTTAAATAATTATAGACCAATCTCATTGCTGACTTCATTTTCTAAAATATTCGATGAAGTTATGTATTCAAGAGTGGTCTCACATTTAAGTGAAAATAATTTACTGAGCATGTCACAGTTCGGATTCCGGAAGGGCCACTCGACTGAGAATGCTATCTAGACATTTACCCATTAAATAGTACAAGCCCCTAAATAACAAATTATCGCCACTTGGTATTTTTTGTGATCTCTCCAAGGCATTTGACTGCGTGTATCGTGTCACACTCTTAGAAAAACTCAGGTTTTATGAAATTGGAGGCTATACACACAGCTGGTTTGAATTATACTTAATGAACAGAAAGCAAAAATGTTGTGCTGAAGCCGGCCGTGGTGGTCAAGCGGTTAAAGGCGCTACAGTCTGGAACCGCGCGGCCGCTACGGTTGCAGGTTCGAGTCCTGCCTCGGGCATGGATGTGTGTGATGTCCTTAGGTTAGTTAGGTTTAACTAGTTCTAAGTTCTAGGGGACTAATGACCTCAGAAGTTAAGTCCCATAGTGCTCAGAGCCATTTGAACCATTTTGTTGCGCTGAATATCACAAATAATGTTGGGAGGGTGGTAAATTCTAGTGAATGGGGAGTTATCACAAAGGGAGTCCCACAGAGTTCAATTTTAGGTCCTCTGCTGTTCCTTATTCATGTGAATAACCTCCCACTTAATGTTGAGCAAGCGGAACTAGTGCTTTTTGCAGAAGGCACGAGTGTTATGATAAATCCCATTCCAGAAAAAGCAGCTGAAGGTATTGGTAAGGATGTCTTTCTAAAACTAAAACTAAAACAGGAAATAATGACAGTGAGTTGTAATCGCTGTAAATGGGCAGTGATCGATATAATACAGGCTATTTCACGTGCAGCAGTATATTTTGCAGAGGACGTTTGTATGAACGATTTCGAGCTAATGATTTCAGTGAAGATATAACAAGCTGAACTGCACACTCGAAATTCCTAATCTCCAAGTATAATAGGACTACTGTTTCAAGTTGATTGTCATTGGTAGTACAAGTATTTAGTACGGCGTACGACAGAACCGTTCCGTCGCTTCTTTCGGCAAACATGAACTCACGTACACAAGTTTAGAATTACAAATTCATGTAAGACCGACCATTTTTATCTTTTTAGCAGCATTTTTATCAATTTTAACTACGAAAAGGCATTAGCTTACGCACCTGTGAGCTTATCGCCATATTTATTGCTCGGATTTTATACTGAAGTGACAGAATTAATGGAACAGCGATATGCACATACGCAGACGGCGGTAGTACTGCGAGTACAAGGTGTAAAAGGGCAGCGAATTGGTGAACCATGTGAAATGTTTCCGACGTAATTGTGGCCGTACGACGGGAATTAACAGAATTTGGACGGAGATTGCTGGTTGGAGGTAGACGCATGGGTCATGCCATTTCGGAAATCGTTAGTAAATTCAATATCCCGAGTTGCATAGTGTGAAGAGTGCGTCGAGAATACCACATCTCAGGCATTACCTCTCACCACGGACGACGCAGTGGCTGACGACTTTTACTTTACAACCGAGAGCAGTGGTGTCTGTGTAGAGTTGTCAGTGCTAACAGACAAGCAAATCTGCGTGAAGTAACAGCAGAGTCCAATGCGGGACGTACGATGAACGTATCAATTAGCATAGTGCTGTGAAATCTGGCCGTATGGCAGCAACGACGGACGCGAGTGCCGTTGCTGACAGCATGGCATCGTCTGCAGCGCCTCTCCTGGACTCGTGACCATCGCGGTTGGCCCCTAGATGACTGGAAAACAGGGCCCTGTCAGACGTGTCCCGTTCTCAGTTGTAAGAGCTGGTAGTGGGGGTCGAGTGTGGAGCAGATCCCACGAATCGGTTGCGTTATTGTACAGATATCAGAGGGCTCTTTACTTACAGAGAATACTATCGTTAGAAGTATCCCTTTTGTTTCTCCTTTCCCATTTGAGTTTTCCATTTTCTCTTCATTTACTTATCTCAGTTTTTGTTTACATTTCACAACTCATACTGATTTTTTCTAGAATTGTTACCAAAAAGCTCTCTGTGAATAACTTGTCACACATTTCAATTGTTTTTATTTACTTCTGTTTTTAAAGGATTCCGATTATGTGAAATATTGACCAGCTATTCAGAACTACATTTTTCTGTTCATGTACTGTTGTAACGATTTTATATTCATCAATAAATAAATTAAAACTAAGCGCGTCCCTCAGACGCATAATTTTTGGTAGTCGGGATTGCCTTCGCGCCGTCCTGAAAAAAAAAAAAAAAAAAAAAGCCGTGGAGCCATGTTGTCACCAAGCAGGGCTTCACAACATACGTGCTCGCAGAGCAAGCTGTGAGCAGCAAGGCGCGAGCACCGAGCAGCGCGAGCACGCTACCCCCACTACCGGACCAGAGTGGAGAGTGGGGAAAGTCACGTGGGGCACACAACAGCTGCCGGCAGTCAATGTAAATCCGCGGCCACCTGCAGGGATATCACTCACGAATTATTACTTCGACAAATGAAACAAATAAGGAGAATGTACACGTGCCACGTAATTTTATTAGCTTAGTGTATGCCTCTACATTCGCATTAATTTGTGAACTGTTACACAATAAAAGGTGTCACTGAAGTGTGGGATTCTCGGTTATATTGTACTTTTTGCCCTTTACAATTGCGTCTATGTTCGGAGTAATTGTTTTTGTGCATTTTAGGCACAGCGTGCAGTTTAAATTTCGATCAGACAATGCGTTTCTCAGACGCGTCTTGTTACATTTCATTGCAGAGAACAGTTGTTCACGAACATACGTGGAACCGAACATTGATATTATTGTAGCCAGTTTGTGCAAATGAGGAAATCTATCCTGAGGGAAGTGTCTGTAGAATTCCAAAATGTTTTTCTTGTTCTGAAATTTGTCTCTGTATTCTCTGTCACACTGCAGGTCAATAATTTCCTGCTGCAGCTCAGGACGAATCTCTTAAATATTCGCTGAATATGGAGAGAACAGATCTACATCTACATCTACATCTACATTGATACTCCGCAAGCCACCCAACGGTGTGTGGCGGAGGGCACTTTACGTGCCACTGTCATTACCTCCCTTTCCTGTTCCAGTCGCGTATGGTTCGCGGGAAGAATGACTGTCTGAAAGCCTCCGTGCGCGCTCTAATCTCTCTAATTTTACATTCGTGATCTCCTCGGGAAGTATAAGTAGGGGGAAGCAATATATTCGATACCTCATCCAGAAACGCACCCTCTCGAAACCTGGCGAGCAAGCTACACCGCGATGCAGAGCGCCTCTCTTGCAGAGTCTGCCACTTGAGTTTATTAAACATCTCCGTAACGCTATCACGGTTACCAAATAACCCTGTGACGAAACGCACCGCTCTTCTTTGGATCTTCTCTATCTCCTCCGTCAACCCGACCTGGTACGGATCCCACACTGATGAGCAATACTCAAGTATAGGTCGAACGAGTGTTTTGTAAGCCACCTCCTTTGTTGATGGACTACATTTTCTAAGCACTCTCCCAATGAATCTCAACCTGGTACCCGCCTTACCAACAATTAGTTTTATATGATCATTCCACTTCAAATCGTTCCGTACGCATACTCCCAGATATTTTACGGAAGTAACTGCTACCAGTGTTTGTTCCGCTATCATATAATCATACAATAAAGGATCCTTCTTTCTATGTATTCGCAATACATTACATTTGTCTATGTTAAGGGTCAGTTGCCACTCCCTGCACCAAGTGCCTATCCGCTGCAGATCTTCCTGTATTTCGCTACAATTTTCTAATGCAGCAACTTCTCTGTATACTACAGCATCATCCGCGAAAAGCCGCATGGAACTTCCGACACTATCTACTAAGTCATTTATATATATTGTGAAAAGCAATGGTCCCATAACACTCCCCTGTGGCACGCCAGAGGTTACTTTAACGTCTGTAGACGCCTCTCCATTGATAACAACATGCTGTGTTCTGTTTGCTAAAAACTCTTCAATCCAGCCACACAGCTGGTCTGATATTCCGTAGGCTCTTACTTTGTTTATCAGGCGACAGTGCGGAACTGTATCGAACGCCTTCCGGAAGTCAAGAAAAATAGCATCTACCTGGGAGCCTGTATCTAATATTTTCTGGGTCTCATGAACAAATAAGGCGAGTTGGGTCTCACACGATCGCTGTTTCCGGAATCCATGTTGATTCCTACATAGTAGATTCTGGGTTTCCAGAAATGACATGATACGCGAGCAAAAAACATGTTCTAAAATTCTACAAGAGATCGACGTAAGAGATATAGGTCTATAGTTTTGCGCATCTGCTCGACGACCCTTCTTGAAGACTGGGACTATCTGTGCTCTTTTCCAATCATTTGGAACCCTCCGTTCCTCTAGAGACTTGCGGTACACGGCTGTTAGAAGGGGGGCAAGTTCTTTCGCGTACTCTGTGTAGAATCGAATTGGTATCCCGTCAGGTCCAGTGGACTTTCCTCTATTGAGTGATTCCAGTTGCTTTTCTATTCCTTGGACACTTATTTCGATGTCAGCCATCACTGTCTAGTGCTGTCAGATCTTGAAAGCGCTGATCAACTAAACTTTGTGAATAACGTTCACAGTCTTTGTGAACATCTTGCATGGATGACAATTTAGGAAAATGAGCTAGGTTTCCTGTTTCCAGCTGACTCACCCAAAGTGTCAATTTCATTTTAAAAGCTCGTATTCGATCTATGAAATGAGTAATTAGCAGATCTTTACCTTGTAGTAAAATGTTCAAAGCATTCAGATGGCTAGTTAAATCTGCTAAGAACGCGAGATCACATTCAAACGTGCGCGCGCATTTCCCCTCCCTCCCCTCCCTCCCTACTCCGCGACCTTGCACCTGCTCGCGAGCACGTGCCTAAGCAGACGCGAGTACTCGCGCTCAAAACCGGCCAGTTGTTAAGCCCTGTCACCAAGGCATTGTGCAAGCTCGTTGTGCTCGATAATGGTGTGAGCTGCGTTTACACGGAATCGATTAGGTCATCTGGTTCAGCTGAACCAATCATTGACTGTAAATTGTTATGCTCGGCTACTTGGAGACTATTTTCAGCCGTTCTGTACTTCATGTTCCCAAACAACGATGGAATTTTTATGGATGACAATGAGCCATGACACCGTGCCACAACTGTTCGCGACTGGTTTGAAGAACATTCTATACCGTTCGAGCGAAAGATCTGACCACACAGATCGCCCGAAATGGGACATTATCTAGAGGTCAGTTCGTACCCAAAATCCTCCACTGGCTACACCTTCGCAGTTATAGATGGCAAGAGAGGCAGCATGGCTGAGTATTGTTGCAGGGGACTTCCAACGACGTTTTGAGTCCATTCTACGTCGAGCTGCTGCACTACACCGGGAAGAAGGAGCTCCGACACGACATCAGGAGGTATCCTAGTGACTTTGTCACTTCAGCGTTTAACGCGAGGAAATTGTTTACTCTGAGGAAGGTTACAGACTGCGCCGCGTTGCGCTGTGTCTTTGGTGAGCGTGTGCGCCTCTTTCTTGCCGCTGTCGCTAGTAGCGCGACTGCCACAATAAATTTTAGCCACCTGCCCGATCTGACGCGTGTCGCAACCCTGTAAACTTACTCTGTTACTCTCCCAGTAGAGCCGATAAGTGTTCCTTCACTTAACGATACGAAATCCATCTTGCGTTTTTAACTACAGAATATTTAGTGACGTTTTGACCATATTCTTAGTGAGTCTTCATAATTTGACAAGGCACTTTATACTACCGACAATTGTTACCAAAACGTAGAGCTAAGCAGACAGTTTGATCCGTGACAGAGCACTGCTTCAATCGTCACACGAAGTAACACGCTGGCTACCTTACACAATACATCAGCACATCGTTATTCCTATCAGCCTTCGCAACACACGTAACCTCTGAAAGGCTCGAAGAGAGTGACCATCGCTTAGTGCGAGAAATCCTCTGAAAATCGAACTAATAATGCGAAGATCTGAAGGAGCGAATGTTATTCAACGTTTCAGAAGGAAACCTGAAACTAATTAAATATTCAGCTTTAATTTATTCGAGTTCTTTGCTTTAAAGAAAATATTTATATTTTAACTCAATTGTTTGTCCGCCCCCCGGTAGCTGAGTGGTCAGCGCAACAAAATGTCAATCGTAAGGGCCCGGGTTCGATTCCTGGCTGGGTCGGAGATTTTCTCCGCACCGGGACTGGGTGTTGTGTTGTCCTAATTATCATCATTTCGTCCCCATCGACGCGCAAGTCGCCGAAGTGGCGTCAAATGGAAAGACTTACACCCGGCGACCGGTCTACCCGACGGGAGGCCCTAGTCACACGACATTTGCACTCAATTGTTCACATATTTTTATGTTAAATTTCTGCAAAGTCGAACACAAGATGGATAAGCAGACTTCACTTATAGCATCATCATCATCATCATTTATCTGCTATATTAGCAGGACCTTTGCCTCTCCATATTCTGCGATCCATTGCTTCCTTCTTAAGGCTGCTGTATGTTGTACCGTCCATCATGTCATCCAGTATCTGGAATCTCTTCCTTCCTCGCTTCCTTTTCCCTTCTACATAACCTTCTAAAACTGTTTTTATCAGTCCGTCATTCTTTCTTAATATATGCCCAATCCAATTTCTTTTTCTTCTCTTTATTACATCTAGTAACTGTCTTTTCTCTCCCACTCTTCTCAGTACCTCTTCATTTATTACTCTGTCCATCCAACTTATTCTTTCCATCTTCCGCCATGTCCAGATTTCAAAAGCCTCCAGCCTTTCTCTGTCTTTTTTGCTCATAGTCCATGTTTCAGCGCCATATAGAAGAACACTCCATACAAGACATTTTATGAGTCTCTTTCTGAGTTCTCTGTCCTGACCGCTGCAGAAGATTCTCTTTTTCTTATAAAACGTCTCTTTTGCCATTGCTATCCTTGTTTTAATTTCTGTGGTGCACTTCCAGTCGGTGTCTATCCTGCTTCCAAGATACTTAAAATTTTGCATCTGTTCTAGTGTTTCTCCATTCAGCACAATTTTTATTTCCTTATTTCTTCCTATTGCTAATACTTTTGTTTTATTTGTGTTAATTTTCATTCCATATTTTTTCCGTTAGCTGCAATGGTGTCCACCAAATACTGTAATTCTTTTTCCCCTGTGGCTAGATGGACCATGTCATCAGCAAATCTCAAGCACCCTACTCTTCTTCCTCCAATTTCTACTCCTTTGTCATCTAATGAGCATTGGTCAATCATATTTTCCAAGTACAGGTTGAAAAGAGTAGGTGATAAACAGCATCCTTGTCTTACTCCTTTCCCTAGTCTGATCCAGTTTATACTTTCTCCTCTCACTTTAACTGAAACTTTTTGATTAAGGTACAATGAGTTTATAAGTCTTCTGGCTTTCCAGTCCACTCTCTTTTCCCTCATAATAGTCGCCAGCTTGTTCCAAACCACATTGTCAAATGCCTTTTCTAAATCGATGAAGCACATATATAGGTCTCTTCCTTTTTCAATAAACCTTTCTCCCAAGATTCGTAGGAGCCCTATTGCATCTCTGGTGCCCGTATTCCGTCTAAACCCAAACTGCTCCTCGCCGAGATTCTCCTCTATTGCTTTTTCAAGTCTTTTATTAATTATTCTTAACATCACTTTGGCCGCATGTGAAATAAGGCTGATTGTCCTGTGCTCGCTGCATTTCTTGGTTCCTTGTTTTTTCGGTAATGGAATCATTACTGTTGTCAAAAAGTCCTCAGGCCATTCACCACTGTCATATATTTTATTACATAACCTCAATATTTCTCTTATTCCATTGTGGTTCAAGCATTTTAGTATTTCTCCCGGTATTGTATCTGTACCTACTGCTTTGCCAATTTTCATTGCAGCAATGGCAGACTTTACTTCTTCCATTATGATGGTCGGTCCTTTCTCTTCATCACTTACACTGTTGTGTGATTCAAGTTCCAGAGTTTCTGGTTTGCTATTTGTGTAATATAGCTCTTTTATATATTCTTCCCATCTCTGGAGGACATCGTCACGATATTTGTACACTACCTCTTCGTCTTTACTCAAAATTTCCATAGTAGCACTTCCTGCTCTGTTTTGTTCCCATGTCATAGTCTTTACTCTGTTGTATAGTAAGTCGTATCTTCCCTTCCTGTTCAGTTCTTCAATTTCATCACATTCGTCTTTTAGCCATTTTTTCCTAGCCTGCTCTGTTTCTCTTCGCAGTTCGTTATTTAACCTTCGGTATATCTTTCTTGCATCTTCAGTGTTCATGTTTTTCAATTTTCTTCTCTCCTCCATCTTGGAAATCATTTCTTGTGTGACCCATGGATCTTTTGACCTTTTCCCTTTTACATATCCTATATTTTGCTGTCCTGCTTTAATGATTCCTTCTTTCAGCATATTCCAGTACTCGTTGGCATTATCAGGTGCTTCTTTGTCTCGTAATGTGTTTAGAAAGTCCTGAGACAGCATTTCTGTAATTTGTTCTTTGTTGGACCTTATCTTCTCTAAATCCCACTTCTTCACCATTGTCGCCTTTTTCAGTTTTTTCATTCTTATTTCTATTTCTGCCATAAGTCAGTTGTGGTCACTATTAATATCTGCACCTGGTAATGTGTGCACCTTCTTGATTCCATTCCTGTATCTTTCTTCTACCAGTATAAAATCGATTTGGTTTCTGTATTTATCCCCTGGTGATTTCCAAGTGTAGAGCCTCCTCTTATGGTTCTTGAACCATGTGTTTGCCGTTATCAGCTGCCTTTCCCTGCAGAAGTCAATTAACCATTCACCTCTGTCATTTCTCTTTCCAGGACCATGACTGCCTACTATGTTTCCCTCTTTCCCTTCTCCCACAATGGCGTTCCAGTCTCCCATCACTATTTTGCAGCATTTTTTATTTTCGTCCATTATTCTCTCTATTACACTGTACGTTTCCTCTACAATTTGGTCATCATGTTCTGAAGTTGACATATACACCTGGACAATCAGCCTCACACCAATAACCCGGTCATTTGCATAGTCTAGATTTTCCACACATTTAGACAATTCCTTTGTCATAATCATTCCTACTCCATTAATTCCTTTTACTTCTCCTCCTGAGTAGTAGAATACATATTCATCTGACTGCAACTCTCCATGTCCATTCCATCTTACCTCAGCAACTCCTACGAGGTCCATATGATTCTTTTCCATCTCTCTTTTAAGGTTTTCTAGTTTTCCTGCTTGTAGCAGAGTTCTGACATTCCACGTACCAATTCTCGTTTTGATTTTTTGCCTCCTTTCAAGTTGTCCCCCCCGGAGATCCGAATGGGGGACTATTTTACCTCCGGACACTGATTTAACATGAGAGGAAGCCATTTTTTGTGCATAAAATGGAGACTGCATTATGCAGGGAAGATAATCTGAGGTGGTATTCCGTTGCCTTCCGCAGTTCTGGAGGCCGCCCCTAACATGGGATACAGACGCCTTTTGCAGCCGCCCGCTCCGGGTCAGACGCTGCATGAGAAGTATAGGTTGGAAAATGAAAGACCGCTAGCCCTCGAAACCTAATAGCGTCAGGGTCGGAAAAGAACAAGAGCTGGCCGAGGGTGGCCAGATAGGAAACATAAAAGTGAGGAGCCTGGCATAAGTAAGTGGAAGCAATGCCAGGACTCAGCTCGGGGCCCCGTGGTCGCCAGCCACGTATCACTAGGTGTGACTCCCTGAGGACACTTGTAGCATACTCGGTACTAATACAGAATTATGCAGCGCAATGTGACCAAAAAAGTTATTGTGTTACTAATCACCTTAATATAAATCTTTTGTAAAAATTACTTTAATAGAAATACGTTTCCGGCAACCTTAAATTAGAGGAGTGACCAATGAATCCATTTATTGTTCTGTAGCTCTGAGGGAGCGTTCAGTGTCGTATCCTTAAGATATTTATGTTAAGTAATAGCCGTAAATGCACGCTTTGAAAAAGCACATTTACATACTCAAATCGTCAGGTGATGTTAATTGAGTACCATAGATGGGAACTTGTTTCGATAAACAACTATTTGAAGGGTCCAGAAACGAAATGTAGTGAGTGCTGCAGAACGTGTTTTACAGAAAACGCAGAAAAATTCCTTCTTGCTTCATTTGGCAGATATTCGTATTTCCTTTTCATCATAGATTTACGTTGACCAAAGCAGTGTAATTCTGACAATCCCCGAAATATTCGGCTTTTATTGTACTAGATGTAACCTAAAATAATTTGGATTTACTGTGTTTTTCTTCTGTTCTCACGAATTTATGGAGTTTTGCTTCCGTGCGTATAGATGTACACATATTTTTTTTATCATAATGTATATGTAAAATGACACCTTAGTAATGGTAGAAAGGAGTAAATACCGTTCAACGACAATTGACTGTGATTACAAAGTATGTGACATCGAACAAAGGTCTAAAAGTACTTCAAACGCCACAACCTCACGTCTAAAGGACATTGGCAAGTTATTTGAAAATCTGAGTTCCCCATTCCACTTTTCATAGCTGTTTGACAATCGATTATATTCTTATAGAGAGAAATATTTTCGTTATCTTCTCAAGTCTGCTCGAAATGCTTTTAAGCCTTCAAGAATCCAGAGAGGGCTAAGGAGGGCGAATAGAGGATAGACAAGGAGAGAGGACGAGCAGGTAAGGAGAGGAGTGAGGAGGGAATGGACAAGTAAGCTTTTTCTCGTCTGTATATCCTCTTCCTTTACCAGCATCCATAACGTAGGTCACTTCACCTCTTACCACTGCGTTTCTGTTATTACTTCTGGCGATTACAAACTGTTTTACAGGAGAAATTCTTCAATTCACTACCACTGACTACGTGGCTTCATTAGTTCAGCAACTACGTCCTTCTGGCAACTATTGTCGTCATCTGTTCCAAACTGGAGAACTATTCCGTGATTCTTGAACAGTTCGTTGTAGTATTGCAATCAGCCAGTGACGTAATTATGACTTTAGTGCTGAATACCTTTTCTATTCGACCAAACATTCTGGCCACAAAAGCGGCCACCTTCACCCCAGTCGCCACCTGACATCAGCTGCTGGTGACAGAATACAGGAAGGCCGTGCAAAAGGCTGAAAACCATCTCGCAGAAGATGTGGCAAGCTCCCATCACGGCACTCCCTGCACGCAGTCCGAGCATCAGCTTCCTGCCCTCGCCATTCATGTTAAGCAGGACTACAAAGGATTCCTGCAGCCTCTCACACGTTGGATATTCACAACTCACACAGCTCCAACAGGAGGTAAGGTACAGAGAATGTTTCTGTAGAACCTGGCGGATCGACTTGCTTCAGCCTGCATGGAGGGATGAAAGAAGGAGTGAAGGAGGCAGGAGAGGATGGATAAAGAGAAGGGGAAAGGAGGGTAGGGGCAGAGACAGGGGTAAGAGGAAGACAGAGAGTGAGTGTGGAGGAGACAGAGAAGCTGGAGGAGTAAAAGGTGGACACCACAATGATGGTACAGGAGATGTGTAGAGTGAGGGTTGAGGAGGGGATGGGTAGAGAGGGGTAAGGAGGGTGAGGAGAGGATGGACAAAGAGAGAAGAGGAGCAGGTAGGGCAAGGGGTGAGGAGGGAATGGACAAAGAGAGGGACAGGAGGATATAGTCAGAGAGAAGAAGAAAATAGAAAGGGGTGAGGAGGGGATGGACTGAGAGAGAGGGAGCTTGCGACATTGGCACATGTATCTAAAGTGTAGTTCGTGTGCTGCCGGTTCTGATGAGAAAAAGAACTGTTCAAAGCAATTCGCTCTCTGCCCTACCTTCCTATTTATAACGAATCCTACTCCCGTTATACCATTTTTTGCTGCTTTGGATATTATCTGATATTCGTCTTTCCATTGCAGGTAACTGTCCCCCAATATATCTTTTCAGATTTTCTAGCTTCCCTATCTAACTTCTGACATTCCATGTACCAGCCTGTAGAATGTTACTGATGTGTCGACAGAAGTGCCGACACAGTGTGGTTGGAGGAGACCGAAATACACGCTATAAAGAAAAGTACGTAGCAGCTGGAATACTTAATTTTAATCCGTCCTTGTGGTACATCGCTATTGACGATACAAGTGAGACTCCATAGATACATGCAATGTTACTAATGACGCCTTGCTAGGTCGTAGCCATGGACTTAGCTGAAGGCTATTCTAACTGTCTGCTCTGCAAATGAGCGAGGCTTCGTCAGTGTGCATCGCTAGCTACGTCGTCCGTACAACTGGGGCGAGTGCTCGTAAGTCTCTCGAGACCTGCCGTGTGGTGGCGCTCGGTCTGCTATCACTGAAAGTGGCGACACGCGGGTCCGACATGTACTAATGGACCGCGGCCGATTTAAAGCTACCACCTAGCAAGTGTGGTGTCTGGCGGTGACACCACAGTTACCCTTGCGAGTCTCTTTCCAGAGATCTTAATCCAGAATCTTTTGCCAATGGAGAGATCATCATGACACTTTTTCTGTTATAGGCCACATGTCCTGTTGTTTACACATGTAGCTAAGCTACACCAAGATGGACATGTTCGAATATTTTGCAGAGCACACGCATGAACAATGGGTTGAGTTTCTCTCGAAATTAACAGTAATCCTGCCATTGGCGGAAACCACAAGAGGGAAATTCAAACTGTGTGATTTACATCAACGTCGTAACACTTTACAGTATCGGTAATTACAGATAAATAAAACAATAATAATTTATTAAGGTGTAGCAATAACTGTTCAGAGTTAGTAAGAAAATAAATCACTCAAAAAGTTAATATATTCAAGTGAATTAACAGTGTAGAGGATAGCCAATCAGAACGTTTCACTGGGTGAGGCTAGAACGCTCGCGGAGCATTTTGAGGGGGAGGGGGAGAGGCGGGGTAGAGTCGTCTTTTTCAGAAGGTGGCAGGTTGCCAGGGTGTTTGGAAGAGATATGTAACGGTGGGAGCTGCCGACTCCACCACCACAGCTGATGGACTGAAAGTAATAGTATTTGCAGCGCAGTCTTTCACCAGGGGCAAAGGGTCTGTAACACCCTTACAATCCGCCGGGTCAAGCCACTAAACCGTGTGGTGGCGTACTCTAGTATCTCATAAGCACGGCTAATGGTTTCGGTTACTATCTATGGGGAGAAATGTACAAGTGACTGTCGAAATTGCCAATGACAACAAACTCATAACTACGAAACTATTTTGACACGAAATTATCAACGAAAGAAGAATTTAATGTGGTAGCTATGTATCAAGGATATGTCTACACTGACTCGATAATTTAGTTGCCTGAAATGTGTATGGATAATTTTGAAACAATAGGGTCGTCAGTCCAAATGTACAAATTTACAGTATAATAAGTTTCAAAAAACTTCCGGGAATTTAGCCAGGTAACACTTTCAGCGACCGCCGATATTTCGGCGGGAGAACAGCCCGCCATTTTCAAGGCAAACTGCAACGAACAGGCGACGTACATGCAAATTAAAAAATCGGTTCTCGGACTGATGCAGGAAAGATAACAGACACACTGAATACTAGTGCCACCATAGATAACCAAAGTCAGAGATATCGATAGTGAGACTACGAACTCGCAGGTGAGGTGGCAATGACTCTGTCCCTCTATTTTTCGACAAGGGAGAGAGCCAGATTCCAAATAGAGTTCAAACAAAAAACTCTATCCTTGTTAACGAGGTTGCTCGCTAATTTAATCTCAACTGCCCCCTTAATAACACTGTCCCAAAAGCTGGACGAGCATGCCAATATCTCACACACATGGGGTGACCAATATCGAAGCAATGTTCGGCAACAGCAGATCTATTTGGCTGCTGTAATCGAGTGTGCCGTTTATGCTCAGTACATCGGCCCTCCACGGTCCTGATAGTTTGACCAATATACACCATGCCGCAGCTACAAGGAATGCGATATACACCCGCCTTTCGCAGACCAAGATCATCCTTAACAGAACTAAAAAGCATTCTAATTTAAGACGAAGGTCGGAAAACACATTTCACATCGTATTGCCGTAAAATACGACCGATCTTGTTGGAAGTGTTTTTGATGATTGATGATTACTGAGTCGACACCTAAGTCTACTGTCTTTTTGCCTTACGTAGGAAACACTTCCAACAAGATCGGTCGTATTTTACGGAAATACGATGTGAAATGTGTTTTCCGACCTACAACTAAAATTAGAGTGCCTATGAGTTCTGTTAAGGGTGATCTTCGTCAGCGTAAGGCGGGTGTATATCGCATTCCTTGTAGCTGCGGCATGACATATATTGGTCAAACTATCAGGACCGTGGAGACCGGTGTCCTGAGCATAAACGGCACACACGATTACAGCAGCCAAGTAGATCTGTTATTGCCGAACATTGCTTGGAAAGTGGTCACCCCATGTTGCATAATAACACCGAGATATTGGCATGCACGTCCAGCTATTGGGACAATGTTATTAAGGAGGCAGTTGAGATTAAATTAGCGAGCAACGTCGTTAACAGGGATGGAGGTTTTTGTTTAAACTCTGTTTGGAGTCCGGCGCTCTCGCTTGTCAAAAAACAGAGGGACAGAGTCAGTGCTACCTCACCTGCGAGTTCGTAGTCTCACTATCGATAGCTCTGACTTTGGTCATCTTTGGTGGCACTAGTATTCAGTGTGTGTGTTCTCTTTCCTGCTTCAGTCCGAGAACCGAAGTTTTAAATTTCCATGTACGTCGTCTGTCCGTTGCAGTTTGCCTTGAAAATGGCGGGGTGTTCTCCCGCCGAAATATCGGCGGTCGCTGAAAGTGTTACCTGGCTGAATTCCTATAAGTTATTTGAAAGTTGTATACGCCAGGAGAAACTCAGGTCTCAGTCTAATCACTTGGTTATAACAGTATTTTATGCAATCTTCAGTTCAATGTAGAACTGGATTACGTAATTTTGTATCATCCCTGCTGACGCACATATACCTGCACTGTGACTGCTATAACACTTAAATGACCTTCATCTTGGCAGTACATGTTGCACCACACTAGCAATTACCTACAAAAAATTTTGATGAAATTAGTAGAAAAGCCGGCCGGTATGGCCTAGCGGTTCTAGGCGCTTCACTCTAGAACCGCGCGTCTGCTGCGGTAGCAGGTTCGAATCGTGCCTCGGGCATGGATGTGTATGTTGTCCTTAGGTTAGTTAGGTTTAAGTAGTTCTGAGTTCTAGGGGACTAATGACCTCAGATGATAAGTCCCATAGTGATCAGAGCCATTTTTTAGTAGAAAAGAAAAATAAAACTTTCAAGTTACTGAAATTCATTATGAAGTATTAACTGTTACACAACGCAGAAACACGGCACACAACACGATCAACACTCAAGAAAGTAGAAGCAATTGTAAATTTATCTCAATTTTTAGATCGTTTAATGACAACATTCAAATTAAATCGTCATTACTTTCAAACAAAACACTACTAGCATCAATATTAAACGTACTGGTTTTTAGTTAACTTTCATTTACTCATGAATTTTTCACAGGAAAAGTATTTGATAGCAATTCCATAAACTCAGTAACATATTTACGATATTCTGCCACGCAAACAGGAATCTTATAATCAGAAGCCTACAGCACTTAGTGAAGACATAGGTCAATAATATCCCTGTCATCCCCTAAAGGTTTTACCCTCCACAGCCCCCTCTAGTATTCCTGTAAGTATTTTGCATTAAGTTCATTTCTTTTACTACTATTCATTTACTATATAAGTGACGTATTAGCGGTTTCTTCATTCACCTCTGCCTTTCTTGTGTTGTGACCTGATATTTGTGAGTGTTTCGTATCGAGCAACTTAACCTCTTGCCTGTGTTTACATTCCGCGCTGACCAGTTGCAGCTGTAGCGGCGCATCGAAAGCTAAGTACTAATTAATTGTTTGTGTATAGTGGTTTATTTAGGAACTTTAGTAGTCTTCAACCGGTGTTCTTGGTGTTTTCTGGTGAAATAATTTCAGAAGAACCTTTTGGGAACTGTTTTCAGCTTCGTTACTGTGTCATTAGACGTTTGATTCTCTTTCTGTATTAGTCTTTTGTTATATTCACATTTGTTGTTTATTAATACTGTTAATAATAGTAGTTACTTCCCTTGTAGAGTAAGTTTGTGATTATTGTAGTCAGGTTTTTAACATCTTCTTATTGTAGTAGCGGAACTTAGAAAAAGTAAAATTTTACCATGAGTGAGAAGTGTGGGCTTTGCCGTAGGTTCGTGAGTAGTGGATTGTGGTGTGAGACTTGTTCGAAGTATTTTCACTGGGGGGAATGCAGTGGGGAAGCCAGTGGGCATTCTGGTGAGATCCTCTCCTGGAACTGCAGGTTATGTAGCAAGAGTAAGTTGATAGAGGAGCAGGCGCGTAAGATCTGTGCCCTTCAGGTGCAGTTGAAAAACGCACAGGAGGAGCTAGATAGGATGAGGAGGGAGAAGGGGGTTGGGGAATGGGAGCTGGCTGTTGGCAAGAGATCTGCTAGGAGAAGGAGATTTTCAGATAGTTTTACTATTGGCGTTTGCAATAGATATGACCAACTGTCAGAGTCTAGTGGAGAGGGATCTCTAGTAGCTGTAGATGTAGGAAGTATGCAGCAGACCTCAGTACTTACTATGCCTAGAACAGTTGCAAAATCGAAGAGGAAGAAGAAGGTTCTGCTGTTAGGTAGTTCTCATGGCAGAGGTGTAGGCCAGCAGTTGCAAATGGCTCTGAGCACTATGCGACTGAACTTCTAAGGTCATCAGTCGTCTAGAACTTAGAACTAATTAAACCTAACTAACCTAAGGACATCACACACATCCATGCCCGAGGCAGGATTCGAACCTGCGACCGTTGCGGTCGCTCGGCTCCACACTGTAGCGCCCAGAACCGCACGGCCACTCCGGCCGGCAGCAGTTGCAGGAAGTGCTGGGGAGTGAGTACCAGGTCACCAGCATTGTGAAGCCTAATGCAGGGTTGGCTCAGGTGACTGTTAACATAGGGGGGTTGTGTAGCGATTTTACTAAAGAGGATCAGGTAGTGATTGTGGGTGGGGCTGGTAATAGTATTGATGGGGATGGGGAGTATAACATAGATGGTGACCTGGAAAAGATAGCCGCCCAGATTGGCAACACGAATGTGCATTTCGTGGAACTGTTTCAGCGTCACGATCGGCCTCATCTTAATACAGCCGTCAGGCGTAATAACAAGAGACTTGGGGGTGCGCTGATGACAGAAAGCATGGGTTACATTTCAGTGGTGTCGGTGGAGTCAATCAGCAGGACAGGTTTCACTAGACATGGCCTGCACCTCAACAGGTATGGGAAGGGGAGGTTGGCAAAGCTAATAGGTGACAGCATAGGTGGGGTTGGTGGGATCACTCATGGGAAAATTCCTTCAGTAGTTGGTGTTAGAGCTGCATCTTTTTTAGATTGAAGTCAGCTCATAGGTATTCCCGCTTAAGCGAAGTCTCTCTAACAAGGGAATCACTTTTGACAAAGCTTAGGTATCCAAGTAATGAGGGAATTAGTATATTTCATCAAAATATACAAGGTATTAGAGATAAAGTTAATGAACTGCTTATAGATGTTGACTCTGAAATTATTGGTATATCTGAACACTTCTTAAACAAGGAGATAATTCAGAGGCTTCCTCTACCAGGATACAGGTTGGCTTGCAGCTTTTATAGGAGCTCTTTGCAGTGTGGGGGAGTAGCCATGTATGTCAAAAACGGCATCCCATTTGAGTCAATTGATGTTTCAAAGTACTGCACTGAAAAGGTGTTTGAATGTTGTGCAGGTGTGGTTAAATTTAATGGAGCTAAACTTCTAACTGTTGTTATTTATAGATCCCCAGACTCCGATTTCACAACATTTTTGCTAAAGCTAGAGGGGGCTCTTGGTTCACTTTATAGGAAATACAAAAAGTTAGTTATATGTGGTGACTTCAATATAAATTGTATAAGTGATTGTGAAAGGAAAAGGATGCTGGTAGACCTCCTTAATTCATGTAATCTTTTGCAAACCGTATTCTTTACAACTAGAGTGCAAGGGAACAGTAGAACAACCATAGACAACATTTTTGTTCTTTCCTCATTACTAGAAGGGCATTCTGTTAGCAAAAAGGTGAATGGCCTTTCAGATCATGATGCACAAATTTTAACTTTAAAAGATTTTTGTGCTGCAACACGTGTTAAATATAGTCATCAGCTGTTCAGGAAAGCTGATCCAGTTGCTGTAGAGACCTTTCTAAACCTTATAAAGGAACAAGAGTGGCAAGATGTTTATAGCGCTGATACAGTAGACGATAAATATAATGCTTTTCTCAAGACTTTTCTCATGCTCTTTGAAAGTTGCTTTCCGTTAGAACGTTTAAAACAGGGTACTAGCACAAACAGGCAGCCTGAGTGGCTGACTAGAGGGATAAGAATATCTTGTAGAACAAAGTGGCAATTATATCAAAACGTTAGAAACAGTCAAAATCTAAATGCAGCAGCCCATTACAAACAGTATTGTAAGGTGCTTAAAAATGTTATTAGGAAGGCAAAAAGTATGTGGTATGCAGATAGAATAGCTAAGTCTCAGGATAAAATTAAAACCATATGGTCAGTCGTAAAGGAAGTTGCTGGTCTGCAGAGACAGGTCGAGGATATAGAATCAGTGCGTAGTGGGAATGTCCGTGTTACTGATAAGCCACATATATGTACAGTATTTAACAATCACTTTCTGAATATAGCAGGTGAACTAAATAGAAACCTAGTCCCAACAGGGAATCATATAGCGCTCTTAGAAAAAAGTGTTCCGACACTTTTACCTGAAATGCTCCTCCATGATACTGACAAGAGGGAGATTGAGTTAATAATTAAATCACTAAAGACCAAGAACTCTCATGGATATGACGGGGTATCTAGCAGAATACTGAAGTATTGTTCTATGTATGTTAGCCCAGTTCTCAGCCATATCTGTAACTTTTCCTTTAGGGGTGGTCGGTTTCCTGACCGATTAAAGCACTCGGTAGTGAAGCTACTTTATAAAAAGGGAGACATTGATAATGTTGACAATTTTAGACCTATTTCTATGCCATCGGTGTTTGCTAAAGTTATCGAGAAGGTTGTATATACAAGGTTACTGGAGCATTTAAATTCACATAATTTGCTGTCAAATGTTCAGTTTGGTTTTAGAAATGGCTTAACAACTGAAAATGCTATATTCTCTTTTCTCTGTGACGTTTTGGACGGATTAAATAAAAGGTTGCGAACGCTAGGTGTTTTCTTTGATTTAACGAAGGCTTTTGACTGTGTTGACCACAAAATATTACTGCAGAAGTTGGACCATTATGGAGTAAGGGGAGTAGCTTACAATTAGTTCGCCTCTTACTTTAAGAACAGAAAGCAATGGGTAATTCTCCGCAATATTGAGAGTGGTAGTAATGTTCAGTCCCAATGGGGCACTGTTAAGTGGGGCGTTCCCCAAGGGTCGGTGCTGGGGCCACTGCTGTTTCTTATTTATATAAATGATATGCCTTCTAGTATTACAGGTGATTCAAAAATATTTCTGTTTGCTGATGACACCAGCTTGATAGTGAAGGATCTTGTGTGTAATATTGAAACAGTAACAAATATTGTAGTTCATGAAATAAGTTCGTGGCTTGTGGGAAATAATTTGATGCTAAATCACAGTAAGACTCAGTTTTTACAATTTCTAACTCACAATTCAACAAGAACCGATATTTTGATCAGACAGAATAGGCATATTGTAAGCGAGACAGAACAGTTCAAGTTCCTAGGCGTTCGGATAGATAGTAAGCTGTTGTGGAAAGCCCATGTCCAGGATCTTGTTCAGAAGTTAAATGCTGCTTTATTTACGATTAGAACAGTATCTGAAATAAGTGACACATCAACACGAAAAGTAGTCTACTTCGCATATTTTCATACGCTTATGTCGTATGGTATTATTTTTTGGGGTAATTCTTCTGATTCAAAAAGGGTATTTTTGGCTCAAAAACGTGCTGTTCGAGCTATATGTGGTGTAAGTTCGAGAACCTCTTGTCGACCCCTATTCAAAAATCTGGGAATTCCGACATTGCCCTCACAGTATATATTTTCTTTAATGTCGTTTGTTGTTAGCAATATTAGCCTATTCCCAAGAGTTAGCAGCTTTCACTCAGTTAATACTAGGCAGAAATCAAATCTGCATGTAGAATGCACTTCCTTGACTCTTGTGCAGAAAGGAGTGCAGTATTCTGCTGAATCCATTTTCAATAAGCTACCACAAGAACCCCCCCCCCCCCCACCCCCATGAACCATGGACCTTGCCGTTGGTAGGGAGGCTTGCGTGCCTCAGCGATACAGATGGCCGTACCGTAGGTGCAACCACAACAGAGGGGTATCTGTTGAGAGACCAGGCAAACATGTGGTTCCTGAAGAGGGGCAGCAGCCTTTTCAATAGTTGCAGGGGCAACAGTCTGGATGATTGACTGATCTGGCCTTGTAACATTAACCAAAATGGCCTTGCTGTGCTGGTACTGCGAACGGCTGAAAGCAAGGGGAAACTACAGCCGTATTTTTTCCCAAGGACATGCAGCTTTACTGTATGGTTAAATGATGATGGCGTCCTCTTGGGTAAAATATTCCGGAGGTAAAATAGTCCCCCATTCGGATCTCCGGGCAGGGACTACTCAGGAGGAAGTCGTTATCAGAAGAAAGAAAACTGGCGTTCTATGGATCGGAGCGTGGAATGTCAGATCCCTTAATCGGGCAGGTAGGTTAGAAAATTTAAAAAGGGATATGGATAGGTTAAAGTTAGATATAGTGGGAATTAGTGAAGTTCGGTGGCAGGAGGAACAAGACTTTTGGTCTGGTGATTACAGGGTTGTAAATACAAAATCAAATAGGGGTAATGCAGGAGTAGGTTTAATAATCAATAAAAAATAGGAGTGCGGGTCAGCTACTACAAACAGCATAGTGAACGCATTATTGTGGCCGAGATAGACACAAAGCCCATGCCTACTACAGTAGTACAAGTTTATATGCTAACTAGCTCTGCAGATGATGAAGAAATTGATGAAATGTATGACGAGATAAAAGAAATTATTCAGGTAGTGAAGGGAGACGAAAATTTAATAGTCATGGGTGACTGGAATTCGTCAGTAGGAAAAGGGAGAGAAGGAAACATAGTAGGTGAATATGGATTGGGGGGAAGAAATGAAAGAGGAAGCCGCCTTGTAGAATTTTGCACAGAGCATAACTTAATCATAGCTAACACTTGGTTCAAGAATCATAAAAGAAGGTTGTATACCTGGAAGAATCCTCGAGATACTAAAAGGTATCAGATAGATTATATAATGGTAAGACAGAGATTTAGGAACCAGGTTTGAAATTGTAAGACATTTCCAAGGGCAGATGTGGATTCTGACCACAATCTATTGGTTATGAACTGCAGATTGAAACTGAAGAAACTGTAAAAAGGTGGGAATTTAAGGAGATGGGACCTGGATAAACTGAAAGAACCAGAGGTTGTAGAGAGTTTCAGGGAGAGCATCAGGGGACAATTGACAGGAATGGGGGAAAGAAATACAGTGGAAGAAGAATGGGTAGCTCTGAGGGATGAAGTAGTGAAGGCAGCAGACGATCAAGTAGGTAATAGTGGGTAATAGAAGAAATATATAATTTAACTGATGAAAGGAGAAAATATAAAAATGCAGTAAATGAAGCAAGCAAAAAGGAATACAAACGTCTCAAAAATGAGATCGACAGGAAGTGCAAAATGGCTAAGCAGGGATGGCTAGAGGACAAATGTAAGGATGTAGAGGCTTGTCTCACTAGGGGTAAGATAGATACTGCCTACAGAAAAATTAAAGAGACCTTTGGAGAGAAGAGAACCACTTGTATGAATATCAAGAGCTGAGATGGCAACCCAGTTCTAAGCAAAGAAGGGAAGGCAGAAAGGTGGAAGTAGTATATGGAGGGTTTATACAAGGGCGATGTACTTGAGGACAATATTATGGAAATGGAAGAGGATGTAGATGAAGACGGAATGGGAGATAAGATACTGCGTGAAGAGTTTGACAGAGCACTGAAAGACCCGAGTCGAAACAAGGCCCCGGGAGTAGACAACATTCCATTAGAACTACTGATGGCCTTGGGAGAGCCAGTCGTGACAAAACTCTACCATCTGGTGAGCAAGATGTATGAGACAGGTGAAATACCTTCAGACTTCAAGAAGAGTATAATAATTCCAATCCCAAAGAAAGCACATGTTGACAGATGTGAAAATTACCGAACAATCAGTTTCATAAGTCACAGCTGCAAAATACTAACACGAATTCTTTACAGACGAATGGAAAAACTGGTAGAAGCGCACCTCGGGGAAGATCAGTTTGGATTCCGTAGAAATGTTGGTACACGTGAGGCAATACTAACCTTACGACTTACCTTAGAAGAAAGATTAAGAAAAGGCAAACCTACGTTTCTAGCATTTGTAGACTTAGAGAAAGCTTTTGACAATGTTAACTGGAATACTCTCTTTCAAATTCTGAAGGTGGCAGGGGTAAAATACAGGGAGCGAAAGGCTATTTACAATTTGTACAGAAACCAGATGGCAGTTATAAGTGTCGAGGGGCATGAAAGGGAAGCAGTGGTTGGGAAAGGAGTGAGACAGGGTTGTAGCCTCTCCCCGATGTTATTCAATCTGTATATTGAGCAAACAGTAAGGGAAACAAAAGAAAAATTCGGAGTAGGTATTCAAATTCATGGAGAAGAAGTAAAAACTTTGAGGTTCGCCGATGACATTGTAATTCTGTCAGAGACAGCAAAGGACTTGGATGAGCGGTTGAACGGAATGGACAGTGTCTTGAAAGGAGGATATAAGATAAACATCAAGAAAAGCAATACGAGGATAATGGAATGTAGTCAAATTAAATCGGGTGATGCTGAGGGAATTAGATTAGGAAATGAGACACTTAAAGTAGTAAAGGAGTTTTGCTATTTAGGGAGTAAAATAACTGATGATGGTCGAAGTAGAGAAGATATAAAATGTAGACTGGCAATGGCAAGAAGAAGAGGAATTTGTTAACATCGAGTATAGATTTAAGTGTCAGGAAGTCGTTTCTGAAAGTATTTGTATGGAGTGTAGCCATGTATGGAAGTGAAACATGGACGATAACTAGTTTGGACAAGAAGAGAATAGAAGCTTTCGAAATGTGGTGCTACAGAAGAATGCTGAAGATAAGGTGGGTAGATCACGTAACTAATGAGGAGGTATTGAATAGGATTGGGGAGAAGAGAAGTTTGTGGCACAACTTGACTAGAAGAAGGGATCGGTTGGTAGGACATGTTTTGAGGCATCAAGGAATCACAAATTTAGCATTGGAGGGCAGCGTGGAGGGTAAAAATCGTAGAGGGAGACCAAGAGATGAATACACTAATCAGATTTAGAAGGATGTAGGTTGCAGTAAGTACTGGGAGATGAAGAAGGTTGCACAGGATAGAGTAGCATGGAGAGCTGCATCAAACCAGTCGCAGGACTGAAGACCATAACAACAACAACAACCACAAGAACTCAAAAATCTTAGCAGTAGCCCAAACACTTTTAAGTCCAAACTGAAGAGTTTCCTCATGGCTCACTCCTCCTATTCTGTCGAGGAGCTCCTGGGAGAGCTGAAAAATTAAGCAAATTCCAGTGTTACATTGTTGATTTTCTTCATTTAAACTTACGACTTGTCACCTGAATATGTTTTTTTATATTTCATTTTATCTGTTTCTAATATCGTGTTAAAATTTCATGCATTGGCTCGTTCCATGACCATGGAGACTTCTCGTTAATTTGGTCCCACGGAACAATAAATAAATATATAAAATAAATAAACTCTGCGGAGAACCTCGTCAATCACTATTTTACCAGGACACCTAGTTTTCGACACTGCGACATAGTGAATTCTCAAGCCCTATGCTTGATAGTAGTACGCAACCTTAGGCCAGGAATGTCCTCTTTGCCTATATCAGTCTGCTTCTTATGCGTCCTTTCTTTCATCTGTTATTTGTTATTTTGCTTCCAAGGTAAGACAGTTCCTTCATTTCGCCTACTTTGTGGTCATCGATAATGTTATTTCTGTTACTTTTCATTATTTACGTTTATCTTCGGTTTACTCTAAATCCATACCCTGCATTCACTACACTGTTCATTCCATTCAACCGATCCTGTAATTCTTCTTCGCTTTCACTAAGGATAGCAATGTTATCACCGAATTTTATCATTATTCCTTCACCCTGGATTTTAATCACACTCGTGTAGCTTTTTCTTATTTTCGTGTTTGGTTTTCCAATGTATAGACTGAAGAGTAGGGGAGCAAGTCTCCATCCCAGTCTTATATACTTTTTAATCGGTGCAGTTCATTCTTTGTCTTCCGTTCTTATTGATCCCTTTTTGTTGTTCGACATTCTGTATATTATTCGTCTTTCCATATAAATTACTCCTACTTTGCTTAGAATTTCTAATACTTCAGTTTATTTTACATCAATGAACGGTTTTTTAGGGTCGATAAATCATATGAACGTGCCTTGATTTATCTTAAGTCTTACTTCCATTACCACGCGAACGTCAGAACGCTCTGGTGCCTTTATCTTTCCGTAAGTCTAACTGATCGTCATCTAAAAGATCTTAAATTTTCTATTGTTCTCCTGTGTACTATTCTTATCAGCCACTTGGATGCATGAGCTGTTAAGATGAACATGCGAAAGTTATCGGTATTATCTGCTGTTGCTGCCTTCTGGACTGTGTCGATGATTTTTTTCCGACATATGGCACATCACCGGACTCACACATTTTACAAACCAACTTTATAGTCATTTGGTTGCCACATCCCATAATTACTTTAGAAATTCCAAAATAAGGTTATCTACCTCTTTTGCCTTATTTGATCACAAGGCTTACAAAGCTCTGTCTGTCTAATTCGGATTAGACCGTCAGTGAGAGAGCACTTCGATTTCCTGCTGCTAATAAGGCGAGTACACCGTTCGCTTGTTACACATTTTTACGAGCTTCAAACAGGTACAACTTATTTTCAGTTATCTGGGTAGTTACTATTTTATTTTTGTAATTTCTTGCGTGTTTGAGTGCCTACTAGACACAACCTTTTATTTTAATAACAGTGTAGTGTACAGTATCGCCGTTGCTACTGACCCTCGTATCGTACAGGCTTTTGTTTGTTTGGTTAGAACAGCTCAGTGTCGGTTAGACCGTCAGTGAGAGAGCACTTCGATTTCCTGCTGCTAATAAGGCGAGTACACCGTTCGCTTGTAGGGTAAACATAGTCATGTGTAGGGACTATGGTTGTTGTGAGCGGACGCAAGGAGAATTGGCCACTCTTCGGGGGCAGGTGGAGGCTTTGTCTGTTAGGCTCATCGAGCTCGAGGCGCAGGCGTCGGCTCGTAGTGGCGTTGGGGCAACTGTGGTGAGACCTATGCCTACTTCGGTGGCCTTGGAATCGCATGGAACCCCTGATGTCGCTGCGTCTTCCGGCAGTGAGCATCTTACCGGTCAGCCATCACTCCAGAGTGAATGGCGGACAGTGGTGGGCTCGCGCGTGCCTGGCCGAAAGGCGAAGGTGGGATCTGGCCGCGTGGCAGCTGCCTTACCCCTTTCCAACAGGTACGGGGTGCTTCCTAGTGGTGATGACATCGTTTCCGAGCCACCACAGGATGCCTCGCCTGTTGGGCCAGTGGCCGATTCTCCGGCAAGGTCCCGACAGTCACAGAGGGCGGGCCTATTAGTTATAGGGAGCTCCAACGTTAGGCGGGTTATGGAGCCCCTTAGGAAAATAGCGGGTAGGTCGGGGAAGAATGCCAGTGTGCACTCGGTGTGCTTGCCGGGGGGTCTCGTCCGTAATGTGGAGGAGGCCCTTCCGGCAGCTATTGAACGCACTGGGTGTGACCGGCTGCAGATAGTAGCACATGTCGGAACGAATGACGCCTGCCGCTTGGGTTCTGAGGCCATCATTGGTTCCTTCCGGCGGCTGGCTGATTTGGTGAAGACAACCAGCATCGCACGCGGAGTGCAAGCTGAGCTTAATATCTGCAGCATAGTGCCCAGAGTCGATCGCGGTCCTCTGGTTTGGAGCCGTGTGGAGGGTCTAAACCAGAGGCTCAGACGACTCTGCGACTATAATGGTTGCAAATTCATCGACCTCCGGTATTGGGTGGAGAACTGTAGGGCCCCCCTAGACAGGTCAGGCGTGCACTACACACCGGAAGCAGCTACTAGGGTAGCAGAGTACGTGTGGCGTGCACACGGGGGTTTTTTAGGTTAGAGGGACCCCCCCTTGGGCGAAACGATAAAATACCTGACGGATTACCAGAGAGGACATTATCATCGTTGATAAAGAACGTCCGTCCTCAGAGACCAAAAACAGGAAAAGTCAACGTAATATTGGTAAACTGCAGGAGTATCCAGGGCAAGGTTCCTGAATTAGTATCTCTTATTGAAGGAAATAGTGCGCATATAGTATTAGGAACGGAAAGTTGGTTAAAACCGGAAGTGAACAGTAACGAAATCCTAGACACAGAATGGAATATATACCGCAAGGATAGGATAAACGCCAATGGTGGAGGAGTATTTATAGCAGTAAAGAATTCAATAATATCCAGTGAAGTTATTAGCGAATGCGAATGTGAAATAATCTGGGTTAAGTTAAGTATCAAAGGTGGGTCAGATATGATAGTCGGATGCTTCTATAGACCACCTGCATCAGCAACCGTAGTAGTTGAGCGCCTCAGAGAGAACCTGCAGAACGTCGTGAAGAAGTTTCGTGATCATACTATTGTAATAGGGGGAGACTTCAATCTACCAGGTATAGAATGGGATAGTCACACAATCAGAACTGGAGCCAGGGACAGAGACTCTTGTGACATTATCCTGACTGCCTTGTCCGAGAATTACTTCGAGCAGATAGTTAGAGAACCAACTCGTGAAGCTAACGTTTTAGACCTCATAGCAACAAATAGACCGGAACTTTTCGACTCCGTGAATGTAGAAGAGGGTATCAGTGATCATAAGTCAGTGGTTGCATCAATGACTACAAGTGTAATAAGAAATGCCAAGAAAGGAAGGAAAATATATTTGCTTAACAAGAGTGATAGGGCACAAATCGCAGAATATCTGAGTGACCACCATCAAACGTTCATTTCTGAGGAAGAGGATGTGGAACAAAAATGGAAAAAATTCAGAAACATCGTCCAGTACGCCTTAGATAAGTTCGTACCGACTAAGGTCCAAAGCGAGGGGAAAGATCCACCGTGGTATAACAATCATGTACGAAAGGTACTACGGAAACAAAGAAAGCTTCATCATAGGTTTAAGAGTAGTCGAATCATAGCTGATAAGGAAAAGCTGAACGAAGCGAAAAAGAGCGTAAAGAGAGCAATGAGAGAAGCATTCAACGAATTCGAACATAAAACATTGGCAAACAATCTAAACAAGAACCCTAAAAAGTTTTGGTCATATGTAAAATCGGTAAGCGGATCTAAATCCCCTATTCAGTCACTCGTTGACCACGATGGCACCGAAACAGAGGACGACCGAAGAAAGGCAGAAATACTGAATTCAGTGTTCCGAAACTGTTTCACTGCGGAAAATCGTAACACGGTCCCTGACTTCAGCCGTCGCACGGACGCCAAAATGGAAAATATTGAAATAAACGATATCGGAATTGAAAAACAACTGCTATCACTTAGTAGCGGAAAAGCATCCGGACCAGACGAGATACCCTTAAGATTCTACAGTGATTATGCTAAAGAACTTGCCCCCTTTCTATCAGCAATTTATCGTAGATCGCTGGAAGAACGTAAAGTACCTAGCGACTGGAAGAAAGCGCAGGTCGTTCCCATTTTCAAGAAGGGTCATAAATCAGATGCGAATAATTATAGGCCTATTTCGCTTACGTCAATCTGTTGTAGAATAATGGAACATGTTTTGTGTTCTCGTATTATGACGTTCTTAAATAATACAAATCTCCTTCATCATAACCAACATGGATTCCGCAAACAGAGATCATGTGAAACTCAGCTCGCCCTATTTGCCCAAGAAATTCACAGTGCCGTAGACACTGGCGAGCAGATTGATGCCGTATTCCTGGACTTCAGGAAGGCATTTGATACGGTTCCGCACTTACGTTTAGTGAAAAAAATACGAGCTTACGGAATATCGGACCAGGTTTGTGATTGGATTCAGGATTTCGTAGAAGAAAGAACACAACATGTCATTCTTAACGGTTCAGAATCTGCAGATGTAGAGGTAATTTCGGGAGTACCGCAGGGAAGCGTGATAGGACCTTTATTGTTTACAATATACATAAATGACTTAGTTGACAACATCGGTAGCTCCGTGAGGCTATTTGCAGATGACACGGTTGTCTACAAGAAAGTAGCAACATCAGAAGACTCGTACGTACTCCAGGAGGACCTGCAGAGGATTAATGCATGGTGCGACAGCTGGCAGCTTTCCCTAAACGTAGATAAATGTAATATAATGCGCATACATAGGGGCAGAAATCCATTCCAGTACGATTATGCCATAGGTGGTAAATCATTGGAAGCGGTAACGACCGTAAAATACTTAGGAGTTACTATCCGGAGCGATCTGAAGTGGAATGATCACATAAAACAAATAGTGGGAAAAGCAGGCGCCAGGTTGAGATTCATAGGAAGAATTCTAAGAAAATGTGACTCATCGACGAAAGAAGTAGCTTACAAAACGCTTGTTCGTCCGATTCTTGAGTATTGCTCATCAGTATGGGACCCTTACCAGGTTGGATTAATAGAAGAGATAGACATGATCCAGCGAAAAGCAGCGCGATTCGTCATGGGGACATTTAGTCAGCGCGAGAGCGTTACGGAGATGCTGAACAAGCTCCAGTGGCGGACACTTCAAGAAAGGCGTTACGCAATACGGAGAGGTTTATTATCGAAATTACGAGAGAGCACATTCCGGGAAGAGATGGGCAACATATTACTACCGCCCACATATATCTCGCGTAATGATCACAACGAAAAGATCCGAGAAATTAGAGCAAATACGGAGACTTACAAGCAGTCGTTCTTCCCACGCACAATTCGTGAATGGACCAGGGAAGGGGGGATCAGATAGTGTGTAACACCACAGCTCTTATGCTGTATGGATTCATTTTGCTTTATTTAATGTTACATTGTTGATCGCCTGTGAATGTGTTCAAATCGATAGCATAAAATTGTGTATTCTTTTCTTTGTCAAACCTTTGATGTCGTGATTTGATTCTATGCAAAGTAGTGTATCTGCAATTTGTATTCTTTGTCCCATTTGGAGGGAACAGAACTTATTGTATGTAATTGTAATTTTGTGTGAATAATTTTTTGTAGAAGTGTCAATATGTGAAAATGTTCTGTTTTATTTAATGTATTTGTTTGCTGTTATGTAAATTGCTGATCCTCACTTAGGGTTCTTAGTTAGTTTGTATGTAAATGGTGTAGTGGTTCCCCTCGGGAACGGAACTGTGTAGCGCGCGCAAATTGTGGTTGGCCTAGGTGGAAAAGGTGGAACTGATAGTCAGTCGGAGGCGAGCTACGAGTCGGAGACGAGCCACCAGTCGGGGACGAGCAGTCAGTCTGTGCACTGTCAATGTAAAGGTGCATATCATGCTGATTCAGAGAGAGGCTTTTACTGCTTCTTTCCAATGCCTCGGATGGGTGGATAAATAGCTGGATCTATTCTGGAATTTGTATGAATCATCGCCATGAAGATACGATAAAGTCCGGCAATTCTACCTGTAATTCCACCTACCAACATGCAGTTGCCACCACATTGCGCAATCACTGTAACGTAATACTATATTGATGTACGGTGAAGGATCAGCCTAATGGATGTGTTAGTGTGCTGAAATATAAGGTAATTCACATCGGAATTTATTTACCTACCTTGATTTTACTCCTCATCATAACACCTCTCAGGGTCCTCTCCGTTTGAAGTAAAGTGATTACCGAGTGTCCTTACTGAAAGTACGTTGAAGCCTAGAGCTTTGTTAAATAATGCCTCTTGAACTTATTAGAAAGGTAGTTAAAGCTAATGTGGTAACAGAGTGAGTTAAGGCAAATGTTATTTGTCCAATAATAATTTTCATATTGAAACTGTTATTTAAAGTGCTGTTACCTACTTCAAACTTTAGGCTGAGTCTTATAAAGTAAATGATCACGTTGTTGTCGGTAGTAAATTCTAAAAAGGAGAGTCAGTTCCTTGCAATTTTGTCAACATTGTGTTTCGTTGTAGTAAAAGTGAGAAAGCTGCAGTTGTGAAACGTTACATTCTCATGTATGCCAAGTGTTTGTCTCTCTTGTGTGCATATTAACAGTATAAAGACCACTCAGTTTGTGTAAACCCTGAAAGTGATAGTGTTTTTCTGTACCTGTTATAATTTTGAAAATAGTTCCTGCTGCTCTAACTGTTAGCTTCAATCTTAAAACATATGTGTGTTAGAGTTCATTGCACTCGCGTGTTGCTAAGTCTAGGATGTGTCTGTTGTGTTGTCCATTATAGTTACTTATACCTACTTTCATAAACGAGAATGTTAATCTTTCTCTTGCCTAATTAGGCTGGCGACCGTTTCCCTTATTCTATAAACAGTATAGCTAGGCAAAATTTTGTTTGTCACCATTCCAATATTAACATAATTCTGACTTTCATTTCCGATAAGCCACTTCCATTAGGAACAATACGGTCAACTTAACAAAATTCCTCTCAGAGGGTAACACTGCTCTGTTGCTTTGTGCCATAGTTACTTTTACAAAATTGTTTTATGTTACAACCTGCTTCTGGCATTGAGGTTATGGTACAGTAGATAGCAGACGGGGAGTGTTATACGTGGCGCCGCGTGACAGGACGTTGTTCAGTTTGCACCTACAGATGAAAAAAATTATAAGTAGTTAGCATTTTACAAACATTGAGTGAACATAAAACGTCCAGCGGCACGAACCTGTACATTACCTGACAGAACTGGTAGTGAAAGTTCAGTTTAAATTAAAAATAAAAGGTGTCAGTACTTAATAATAGCTAAAATGGACAGGAAACTAGAAATAAATCTAGACACGCGAGAGCAGAATGCAACCGAGAGCAGTTCAAGCAGCACACCAACAGATGGCATGACGCGCGAGTTAAATTACGTACGTTATCACGCAGACATCAATAAACAGATCGAAGCTATGTGTGTCGCGCGTACTAAGCAAGACAATATGGGCGATGTTGTCGAAGACAGTGGTTATGTCAATGAATCGCGGGATATGTTCGAATCACCAGAAACTGAGAGGGGTGTAGAATCTGAACACGAAAATGCAGTTGAAACCAAAAGTGAAAAGACACCAGATGTGACTGATTTGTTAAAAATGTTGTCTGCACAAATTGCAGCACAGGGACAACAAAATGCTGCGCAAAATGACAATATTAATGCACAAATCGCAGCACTGGGGCAACAAAATGTAGAACAAAGACAGCTAATTGCAGCACAGGGGCAGTTAATTACCACACAGGGTAGCGATATTAGTAAACAGATTGAGAAAATTGATGTAAAAGTAGACATTGTGAGTAATGAAATTAAAAACCTTAAAAGCGAAATTACTGTCATCAATGGCAATATTGCCAACATGCAAGGACAAATTGATGACATTAACGAAAGATTTGACTCTGAAGTAATTAAAATTCAAGATCAAATTGAACCCTTAGTCTGTACTAAGGTTGACGAAAAGGTATTCGGTGTTAAATCCGAAATACAAACCGAATGTAACGCGGAATTTGCACAGATTAAACAATCTGTAACAGAAACAAGCAGAGCTCTAACCAAACAGATTCTTACTTGCGAAAAGAAGTGTGAACATAACACTTCACAAATCCAAGGCAAAGTGTATGACTTGGAAAGGAAAATACAAACCGGACCTACACATTTTACTGAAAGAATGCCTCTCAGTAAAATATTAGAGGGCGAGGAAAAATTCGACCCAGCGAAGAGACATAACGGCTGGCACCCCCTAGACTTTGTAAAGAATTGCGAAAGAAATTTTCCTGAATATTTGTCTGATCAGGAAAAAATTAATGTTGTAATTAGTGCACTAACGGGAGAAGCAAAAAGATGGGGGTTGAATCTGGATACTAACCAGATGTATTTTGAAACGTTTAAACAAAAATTTATTGACGAATACTGGTCAGAACAAAAACAAGACCAGTTGTGGCGTGAATTTCTAATGGCCAGGTTGTATGACATCAGAGGTAGGCAAACCATGAAAGAATTCTGCGAATCATG
Source organism: Schistocerca americana (assembly GCF_021461395.2). Classification (NCBI taxonomy): domain Eukaryota; kingdom Metazoa; phylum Arthropoda; class Insecta; order Orthoptera; family Acrididae; genus Schistocerca; species Schistocerca americana. The sequence goes on from NC_060120.1 coordinate 44,443,069, forward strand.
GTACAGAAAACTGATACATTTGAAGGCTAGAAGAACTGAAGCTGAGATCGTTTGGGTTCTTTGGCAGAAACTGCCTGAGGATTCGAAACGATATGTTGGGAGTACACACAGTAGTTTTTCTGCGTTCTTGGAAAGGGTAGAAGATGAAGATCACTGGCGAAGAAATCGCGAGTACCGTCCCCATAATAACAATAATTATTTGCGAGAAAGTAATGACCAAAATGAACAACCTGAAAACGAAAGATATCGTGTAAACGCGATTCAAAGAGGTCGTGCGAGAGGTAGAGGAAATTATACGACGCGCGGCAGAGGATACATAGCACGAAATTCCCAAACTAGAGACGAAATGGAAAACTAAAGACCGCGTGTGTTACGGGCCGGATTCACGCGGAAACCGGTTTTGGGCCCAAAGAAAAGATGCCAAATATTAGATTCGAGAAGGAAAGACGTGAACTACGGGGCAGGAAGGTTAAGGGCGCGCCTATAGCAGACGGGCGCGGAATGATACATAGTGGCGTTCCCAGTGCGAAGTCACGTGACCGTTCGTGCTCAGGCCAGCCGTTGCCGAAGCAGCGTACATTGCACTTGGCAGCAGACACAAATGGCAGACGTAAGAACAAGACGGCTGCCGTAGAGAGAGACAGAAGAGGCGGGATCGGACACTTCCGATGGCCGGTTTCAGTAGTAGATGAATGTAGAGATGAAAATAAAGTTAATATGTCATATGATAATGATAACTTGGTATCGGAATCGTGTGAAAAGACTTTTTTAAAGAATGAAAGGGAGCCAGAAAAGGCGAGTGGAAAGGAGAACATCTGTACTGTTAATGATGTGTATGAAGTAAAAGACGTAAATGTGGGGGAGGTTGTGATGAATAAAGAGGAAAGGGAGGTAGAATATGCCACGCAAAAGACGTGTGCACAATTAATAATAGGCAAAAATGAGGTAGAGGAGGACGTTAGTAATCATGACATTATGAACAGTGCAGATGAAATTGTTGTTGATGGAAAAGTGTTTTATGATTCTAATGCAGAAGGGTCTAGTAAGTATTTCGCACGATTACCTGAGAATGATAACAAAGGGGAAAATGGAATGAAAGTTATCGAAGTACATGACGATTATACTAAATATGAAGTTAAGGCTGAAATCGTTCAAAGTGATATAACTGAAGTGCCTGCGTGTCCAAACGATGTGTATTATGTAGAAAAGGAGTCGGAAAACGAAGTGGCTGAGACATCTAGTGATAATCTGCCTCACTGTCTAAAAGTTGCTTTCCTCCTGGAATCTGATGACGAAAATGAAATCAGTGATAGTTCAGATAATGAAGGGTATATGAATACAGATAAGAATGAGTATATCAACTTTCCCTATTGTTCAAAAGTCGAGTACTTAAGTAATTCTGATGGTGAGGAAAAGAGTAGTGATGACTCCAGTGAAGATGAATTCTCAGGTGTAAATGAAAGTGAATATACTTTTACTGAAAGAGGGTATGAGAAAATTAGTGACATTTTTCCAAAGCAAGATACAGGAAGTAGAACTGGGCCAAAACCGAATGAATTATTTAGTAATGTAACACAGGGGCATAATTTGCAGGAACCTCCAGATGATACTATACTGGGGCAAGCCTTAACAAATGTTTTGAAAGAGTGTGAATCACAGGAACAAAAAGAACCTCATGATAACACTATATTGGGGCAAGCTTTAACTAATGTTTTGAGTAAGTGTGAGGCACAGGAACAAAAAGAACCACCTGATAAAATAATAGCAGAGCAGGAGATGTTGTACCTTGCTAAAGACTTTGAAATTCCTAAACCTAAAAAGCCACCTGATGAAACAAAACGTTGGCAAGATCTGAATAGGTTAGTGAAAGATGTAGAAAGTAGGAGGCCTAAAAAGCCACCAGACTTAGTAACTGTTTTATGAACCATAAAAGACTGCCTTGTTAATAAAGAGACTGGAGGCAGGGTGCTGTATTTGTATATATGTTGTTAATATAATGCATGACTTTATTATTATTATTATTATTATTATTATTATTATATCTGAGTGTTACCTGAAAGTGGATTGTTGTTTTGTTGATCTTGAGGCCTGTTGGAGGTTGTTGCTTATTTATTATAGTGTACTGTTTAACTTTGCTTAGGAAATGTTTAATTTCAATTGAACACTTACTGTTGCCAGTCTAATTATGATGAGAGGGTCATGTAGTGTGAGAAACATGAAAACTTTATGAATAAATATGCTTATGGTAACTTAATGAAAGTGCAAAGAACTCTTCAAGATAATAATTAATTTCTAATATACTTAAAATTCAGAAAGAGCTTATGTTTGCAGTATGTGGTTTACTTAAAGATACATGTCCTCAGAAGAGGGTTATTAACCCTCAGGGGGCAATGCACTCTTTGCATTGTCAGGTGCCTGACGAGCACCAGGGACCCGAGTCGTTGCTAGCACTACTTCCATTTCTTTTCGTGCTGCCAACCTTCCTCTTCATCATTCAGAACTTTTACTATCTTCTTTCCTTCTTCTCTATCAGAGTGTATTGTTTGTGGACAAGTAAATGGAAAAATAATATGGGTACACTAGAAAATGGCAAAGAATAATGAAAATATAGTGGGTACTGTAAAGGAAAAATGAAATTAAAAAGTAATTGGAAAGAGAAATATGGATGAGAAAAGGTAAGAATATTGAAAAGAAAAGGTAAATGAATGCCATAATATAATTAAATGTAAATGTTTTTGAAAAAGAAAGGGGCAAATATGGTGTTGAAGAAACTGTATATGTGTTTAAAACTGAGGAGATGAACCTGGCTAAGGTATGTGTAAAGTAGATGTGAGCTATGTGTCTAGTGCCAGCAAAAGAGTTGGCAGAAATCACTTGCAATAGGATATGAAATTATTGTCCTGATCTTGATGTATGTAATGACCTAACTGTGTGTGGAAAAGCAATGATAAAGGAGTAGTAAGAAATACTTTATCCTAACTTGATTCTGAATATGACATTTAATTCTTTCTCGATTAATGTATATGTTACCTGATTGTGTCATTTGAAAAGAAATGGTTTTGTTACCAGTGTCTAATTGCTGTTTCAAAGTTACAGGTTTCATGTTTTATACCACTAATGCAAATTTTACCAAAAGTGTGTCAGAATGATAAAAAACCTGTAAATGATGACAATAAACTGCTCAAAAATATGTTGATGGGCAGTAAAACAAGAGAAAATAATAAAAATGCTGTGGTCCTGATGCTAAGGACTACAAAATATACGATGTGAGCAGTAACCAAAGGACTTGCCATTGTGGGGCAAGGAGCTGATAAGTGGTCATGAACTGCCAAACCTAGAGGATGGGGCAGTGTGTCAATTTAAAAATGTGTTTTTTGTGTATTCTTAATCTAAATTGTGTTTTTGTGTCTAAATGTGTATGTAAAAAGACTGCTAAACCAATAATGGGTAGAATGTGTAACATGGACTGCTAGTGCTGAGGCAAGCAGTGAATTAAGTTAGGTATTTTTGAGCAATATGTTATAAACTGACTATTCTTATTGAAGTCAGTGAAAAGTTATTATAAAATGTATAAGGAATCTTATTTAAATGGATGTAGATGTTTTTGATACTAGGTTTTTTGAAATAACGTAAAGTTTTGGACTTCCTTGTTTTGAAACACAGCAGTGATGATTAAAGATAGGCTCTGAATATGTTAGTGTGTTTATGTGTAACAAATATTTTGGACTGCTATTAATGAAGAGCAGCTTTAAAGTTAATTATTTTGAAACAACCTTGCAAAGTTACTTTGGTATTTAAGGAGTCAGTTGGAAAAGGTTTCTCATAGTTGTTTGTATAAATAATTGTGCATATCCGGATGCAAACTGAAATTTTCAATACTTCATTAATTGCTGAACCTTGTAAAATATACTGTGATCATTAATATGCTTGTGTGTCTGTGAAATTTTACATTCCTCTATAATTATTGAGAGACAAAAATTCTGTTTTGCTAACTTAGAATGTCCTGTGTTATTGTATATGTGTTTAAATTTTTTTTTCATATTATTTAAAGGCTTTTCCTATTCTACTTATATGTAGATGAGTTGTGTACTGATTGCCTATTAATTGAACTGTGTGTGTATGAAAAGAACATGCTTAAAGATATCTTGTGTAATGGTGCAAAATTAGTTTCCTTAAACCAGTGTGAAATTGAAAATTGCTTTAGATATTTTACTTTGAAAATATTTTGGAAGAAATACATGCAATTTCTTAGTGTATATACTGTATATTTGTAATGTGTGTGTGTGTTTTTTCTTTCTCCCAACTGAAGTTGGATGGAATAAATTTTTTTTTGCAGCCAGCACCACTTAGGTGTTATGGATGTTTCCTTGAAGTATCCCTGATGGGAAACTTCAACGAAACATGGGGCATGTGTAACACCACAGCTCTTATGCTGTATGGATTCATTTTGCTTTATTTAATGTTACATTGTTGATCGCCTGTGAATGTGTTCAAATCGATAGCATAAAATTGTGTATTCTTTTCTTTGTCAAACCTTTGATGTCGTGATTTGATTCTATGCAAAGTAGTGTATCTGCAATTTGTATTCTTTGTCCCATTTGGAGGGAACAGAACTTATTGTATGTAATTGTAATTTTGTGTGAATAATTTTTTGTAGAAGTGTCAATATGTGAAAATGTTCTGTTTTATTTAATGTATTTGTTTGCTGTTATGTAAATTGCTGATCCTCACTTAGGGTTCTTAGTTAGTTTGTATGTAAATGGTGTAGTGGTTCCCCTCGGGAACGGAACTGTGTAGCGCGCGCAAATTGTGGTTGGCCTAGGTGGAAAAGGTGGAACTGATAGTCAGTCGGAGGCGAGCTACGAGTCGGAGACGAGCCACCAGTCGGGGACGAGCAGTCAGTCTGTGCACTGTCAATGTAAAGGTGCATATCATGCTGATTCAGAGAGAGGCTTTTACTGCTTCTTTCCAATGCCTCGGATGGGTGGATAAATAGCTGGATCTATTCTGGAATTTGTATGAATCATCGCCATGAAGATACGATAAAGTCCGGCAATTCTACCTGTAATTCCACCTACCAACATGCAGTTGCCACCACATTGCGCAATCACTGTAACGTAATACTATATTGATGTACAGTGAAGGATCAGCCTAATGGATGTGTTAGTGTGCTGAAATATAAGGTAATTCACATCGGAATTTATTTACCTACCTTGATTTTACTCCTCATCATAACACCTCTCAGGGTCCTCTCCGTTTGAAGTAAAGTGATTACCGAGTGTCCTTACTGAAAGTACGTTGAAGCCTAGAGCTTTGTTAAATAATGCCTCTTGAACTTATTAGAAAGGTAGTTAAAGCTAATGTGGTAACAGAGTGAGTTAAGGCAAATGTTATTTGTCCAATAATAATTTTCATATTGAAACTGTTATTTAAAGTGCTGTTACCTACTTCAAACTTTAGGCTGAGTCTTATAAAGTAAATGATCACGTTGTTGTCGGTAGTAAATTCTAAAAAGGAGAGTCAGTTCCTTGCAATTTTGTCAACATTGTGTTTCGTTGTAGTAAAAGTGAGAAAGCTGCAGTTGTGAAACGTTACATTCTCATGTATGCCAAGTGTTTGTCTCTCTTGTGTGCATATTAACAGTATAAAGACCACTCAGTTTGTGTAAACCCTGAAAGTGATAGTGTTTTTCTGTACCTGTTATAATTTTGAAAATAGTTCCTGCTGCTCTAACTGTTAGCTTCAATCTTAAAACATATGTGTGTTAGAGTTCATTGCACTCGCGTGTTGCTAAGTCTAGGATGTGTCTGTTGTGTTGTCCATTATAGTTACTTATACCTACTTTCATAAACGAGAATGTTAATCTTTCTCTTGCCTAATTAGGCTGGCGGCCGTTTCCCTTATTCTATAAACAGTATAGCTAGGCAAAATTTTGTTTGTCACCATTCCAATATTAACATAATTCTGACTTTCATTTCCGATAAGCCACTTCCATTAGGAACAATACGGTCAACTTAACAAAATTCCTCTCAGAGGGTAACACTGCTCTGTTGCTTTGTGCCATAGTTACTTTTACAAAATTGTTTTATGTTACAACCTGCTTCTGGCATTGAGGTTATGGTACAGTAGATAGCAGACGGGGAGTGTTATAAGTGGTACAATAAGTACCCTCCGCCACACACCGTAAGGTGGCTCGCGGAGTATTGATGTAGATGTAGATTTTATACCGACACGCCATGAAGCAAGCCTTCTCTCTTGTAGAGGTCTTTGATGTACCATTTTCACCTCTCTGCTCTCTTCTCTGCGTGTAGCAATAGAATTGCCATTGTATTGTTATTGTTGGCGCTTTTACTTTTAATTTCGCCTAATACTGGTTTGGACTCTCTGTATGCTAAATCAGTCCTTTCGACGACCATTTCTTTTTCGAGTTCTTCATATTTTTCCTGCAGCCATTTCGCATTGCTTTCCTTTCTGAGCACTCGCTATTAATCTCATTTCCAAGAGTTTAATTGACACATTCCTGCTTTTCACTGAACATTTTTTTCTTCGTCTTTCCGTCTACTGCTTGTGTTACCAAAGGTTCCTTCGCAGTCACCATCTTTGTACCTACATTTGTCTGTCCAACTTCTATTATTGCCTTTTTTTATACATGTCCATTCCTCTTCAGCTCAGCTGCCTAATACGATATTCATAATTCGAATATCCACAGCCTTACAGGAAATGTGTCATCATCGCTCATTTTTTCAGTGTCTCACTGGTCTTTACAGTGATTCTTTCCAACGACTCTCTTCAGAGTACTCTTCTTCATTAATAAATTGTCTATATATGTTCCTGGGAAAGTTTTAAAATCCAATATCTGATTTCGGAATCTCTGTTTCACCACGATGTGATCTATTGGAACCTTCCGGTGTGCCCATGCCTTTTCCAAGCATACCTCCTCCTCTTGTGATTTTTGAAAAATGTGTTCACTATTTATAGCTGAAATTTAACGCCGAACTCAATTGGTCTTTTCCTCTCTCATTCCCCCTATCAAGCCCACATTCTCCCTCAATACGTTCTTTTCTTCTTTCCCCTACTACCGCAATCCAATCCGCTTTGATTATTAGATTTTCATCTCCCATTACATACCGAATTACCCGTGAAATATCCTCTCATACCTTCGCTCCTTCTTCTGCTGTGATGCAGATGTTGTTGATGTTGGTCTGGTTTTTTTCTGATGATAACATCATTATCACTAAACTGTTCGTGTTAACTCACTCTCTGCTCTACATTCCTATTCATAACGAATCCTTCTCCTGTTATGCAGTTTTTGCTGCTGCTTGCATTTCTATTTATTCATCGAACCAGAAAGCATTATCTTATTTCCATTCCCTACTATATCTAGACTGATCCATTACATATGTATTTTCATATTTTCCAGTTTCCTTGCCACATTCGAACTCCTGACATTCCTTACTACGACTAGTAGAAATGTTCCCTTTCGTTGGTTATTCTGTCTTTTTCTCACGGTTATCTCCCGCTTGGCAGGCCTCTCTAGATCTGAATAGGTAACCAATCCAGAATCTTTTGCCAATGGAGAGAGCATCATGACACTTTTTCCATGACAGGCCATATTTTCTTCGGATACATCTTATGTGTTTTTAATACAGTGGTTTCCATCGATTTCTGCGTACCCTGCCCTTGAACACTGCTGATTCTGCCGCCGTTAGGGGCAATTTCCCATCCCAAGGACACGAGAGGGCCCTGAACCTCTGCCCTTTCCTCTACCCTCTCTGAAAAGGCCGTTGGCTGAGCGACAGTGACTCCTTATAGCGGATATTGTTAGCCTACACTGGAGATAATATTTATTCGAAATTTAAGCACTAGCTGGTCTAAACCCGGGACCAGGGACGTTTCTGATTACCAGTCGAAGACGCTACGGTAGATCATGATGGCATTTCGTTACATCTTATTTCACTGTAATGCCGCATAGAAGTAAGACTTCGTGATTATCAACCAGAAAAACGAAACTGATTTTTTTTTTTGTTGGATCCATCTGTGTTCAATCTATAATAAAAGGTCGTGATATTTGTGAAAAGAGCATGTCTGTGTTATCTGTACTAGTCCAAGGAAAAGAATAAAATTCATGTTAGAATATAATGCCTGATAGTCACAAGAGGCATTTCAGTCTCTAAGCGCCGGACGCTGCTCGCTCTATACAATTTTATCTCAACAATACACATCAATATATGTAGTGATAAGGAGTTATCTACTTTAGATGTTTCACAGATTAAAGGAGAGATAGTTATTGAGTGTGATAGAACTGCTCATTTGTTTTCAGATTGATGCGATAACAAATGATGAAGCAGAAGTATCATCGACCCCACATTTAACAAGAACATAACAGAAAGTAAAGTTTTAAAGGAGATGTAGCGGTCTTGCCATCCTCTAGTAGAAAATATACTGTATCTCTATCATTTCTTAGTACAGTGTGCTACGTCCAAATTGCTTTGTGCTCCTCACATAATATTTCCAAAGAAACTAAGGTAAATTTAACAGCACTGTGAGAAACAAGATAAACCATCGGTCCGATTGTACTATTATTACACTGTCATAAATCCAGTTTCTTCAGAAAGTCGTTTATACGCTCAACAAACTTAACTCAGCAAAACACAGATTTATTACTTGCTGTGGCAGGTGGGTCGTTTTCTTTTTCTTTAGTTGATGATAGTTTTTCTTTTCTGTGAAAAGTGATCCAGGTCACTTTGCGCGCTTGTAATGTTGCATAGTATTCGACCCAATTCCATATAAACGTGTAAAAATGAAAGACTATAGGAACTGCAACAGCAGATAATACTATGAAATATATTGACAGTGATAAATGACGTTAATCATGTTTAAAAACTACAGTACGATCAGGCATCCAGAATATACAGCGCAGACGACTTACTATTTGATTTACAGAAAAAAAACCACTACAAACACACTAGCACAATGCACACATGGATATAAATGTGAGAACTATCAGGTACTATCTTTGGTATGACACCTCTAAGATGTTTATCAAAATAATATAATGTAGACTAAAAATAAGTAATCTAGCACAAAGTAAGTTACCATAGAACCAACTCTAAACCAGAAATCGGAAGTGGAAGAGAGGCAGAAATGAAACAAAAGTATCGTTACACCATTTGCAAACCTATGTTGAAGAACATTCGAAATAATGAAAAAATATAGGTGAAGTACAAAGAAAGGTGAATGATACTCTTACAGTCATAATTTTTAACTATTTTGTTTTCAGTTGTGACTGATTCCAGCTCTCACTGGTAATCTTCAGAAATGGTGTGAAAGAAGAAAATAATAAACTTTACAACAGAATATTGCCTAGTTACAAAGCTAGCCAACGTAAAGTACGAAATTTGACTTACTGTCCGTTTATAGTAGGGAAACGGGGGTTTGTATGGGCCGGTGGGAAGCATGGGCAACTTGGTACTTTTTTGTTTTACAGTTAGACATTGAAAACGTGCCATGCTTATAATAAAAAGCTCAGACGCTACTCCACCACTTGCTAGACCCTGAGTGATGAAGCTGCTGAGATTGTGTGAGAAATAAATTTTATTTGTTTTTAGTGTCGAAGCTGGTGAACGATGTAATTTTCAGCATCGGTTATTACTGTTGAAGGCAAGAAGTAATATTATCATATTAGTACGAGTATTAACATTTAAGTCTAATGAAGGTCGTATTGTAGTACTGAAACCCCATACAATCAAGCCGGTTTCCATTTCTGTCATGTTGTAAGTGCAGTGTCAGTTGGATAGTACGGGCGACAAAAAATTCGGGTGTTACGGACCACATAAGTAAATCTTTTAATTGTTTTTGGGGCACGTTGTAAATTTTCAACCCTGTCAGTGAGAGTTCATTAACCGCAGTGGCTAGCGAGTAGTGGCTTGCCGGTCTTTTGGCAACCCATTACAAATGTTTCTCAGTGTGCGGGAGATCATGAGAACGGGCTGCCCAGAACAACAGTCGAGCACCCTCCGCTTAGTGTTGAGTCAGGACGGCACGGGAACAATGTGGTCTTATGTTAGACTGTTGAAAGATCTCATCACGGAACCTCGAAGATAAGGCACAGCCAGCGGCTTTACAGTGTCGTTAAGTGAAACGACGGATGCTCAGATTACAATGTATGCGAATCAGTGATCGTATAATGTGCCCAAAGACTATCCACACAGTCATACAAAGTGAGCATGACGACTGCAACCTGACAACGTCTGTTCTCCTCAGAGCCTCCACACATGGGTAATTCCACTGTGATGTTTTACACAGAACCGGCACTCACCTGAGATGAAGATGTGGTGACGCTACTGTGTCTAGCGCTTTTGCTGGGAGTACCATTGTTGACAATTGACGAGCCTCTCTCTCCTGCTGTGTCAAGGTGAGCCGCAACAATGCGGACTGTCCGCAGCCTTCCCTACGTCTTCTTACTGCCCGTGTGGATACTTGTCTTGCTGCAAAAATCCCTATGTTTCCTTACTCAAGATATGTGCGTGGTTGTTCTCTCTGGCGCTAGTCTCGTGGGGTACACTGAGAGTCTTCATGGCGTTGAGTTTGGCTCTCCTGATTCCTTCAATTCCATATTCGCGTGAGAGTCATGGGATCGCGACCAGTGCGGGCAGCAATATTATAAAACGATAAGCCGGAATCTTGATGGGCCACGATCCCATTCTTCTAGGGTTGCGACAGATGCTGATAATGTTTTTCCTATGTACGCGAGGAATAACATGAGTTTCTCACAAACAACATTCAAAAGGAATCAAAACTGAGAAAACCACTGCGTAGTCTTTCCTTATAAACAGAATATAAATGAAATTGGAATTATATTAATACCTTCAGCTGCTAACGGGCGTTGATATATATCAACGGGGACAGGTGAAAGTGTGTGCCCCGACCGGGACTCGAACCCGGGATCTCCTGCTTACATGGCAGACGCTCTATCTATTTTTTTAGTGTAATAATCTTTATTGAACAAACTAACAGTACACACACACACACACACACACACACACACACACATACATATATATATATATATATATATATATATATATATATATATATATAAATGCAGCAGTTCTTCAAGGTACCATTTAAACATATACAAATGATTGTTAGTTAAACAAAAATATTAGAAAAACATTAAATATAACGAAATATAACATATTCTGTCTTCTTTCTTTTTTTTGTTTGATACATGACAACGTGGATAAGGGTGTTGCATCATGTGACGGGTAGGCATGGCACTCCACAACTTTGAAGGGGGTCAAGGAAGACGCTGCGCAGATAACCAGATGATGGTTTTCGGAAGAGGGTGCTATGCGCGGTCACCACTTTGTACCAGAAGTCAAGGACTGTATGCGGACCACTTTGAAAGAGGTATTCTAAAGCCTGTCCTCGAAACCAGATGAGTGTGTGGTGTTTAGCAAGAGGGTAGTGAAATGTCTCGGGCAACAACAAGAAGTACGGTGTTACCGTCGTTGGCGGGGCACGGAGGTAAAAGCCCACGATTCGTTGGATGAGGAGCCATGCGCTTTGTTTGAGGTGGCATGTAAGACGGTGCTCGTCTGTGTCTTCGAGCTGACAGTCAGGGTAGAGTGGGGAAGTGGCCAGTCCTATGCGATAAAGTCGACTATTAATCGGGAATTTGCCATAGACTAAAACATACCAGAGTGCAGACACAGACGACGGTAAAAAGGGTGCATGCACGCACCCCCAAACCGTTCGCCAGTTAATGTCAGGCTGCTGTAGCACCATGGGGTCGCAAGGGTTAGACAGCATCAACAAACTATAATAATCTTTTGTGCGGAGAGGACGGGTGACTGGAAGAACGTAGCTGAGGTCTATGAAACAATTGGCGACGTGGCACAATAATGGAGAAATAGGTGCCACATTGATCGGTGGGTCGAAAGAAGCTGGTCGGAGGATATCTAAGAGACTGCGCGTTAAGGACGGGACCGGCCCGTCCATCTGAGCCACCGAGGGCACAGAGGATAGCGCGACTGCAGGGACTAAGGTTCAAATGGCTCTGAGAACTACGAGACTAAACTTCTCAGGTCATCAGTCCCCTAGAACTCAGAACTATTTAAACCTAACTAACCTAAGGACATCGCACACATCCATGCCCGAGGCAGGATTCGAACCTGCGACAGTAGCGATCGCGCGGCTCCAGACTGCAGCGCCTAGAACAGCACGGTCACACCAGCCGGCCTGCAGGGACTATCTCGCGCACGCCTCCCGCGAGACCCACATTCTCACCTTGTACGTCCACACACTACATTCGTAGTGTCCTACCCCAACACACTCATTACTCGTGGAAGACATTCTTACAAAGTCCCGTAAGAGTTCGGGGAATATGTGTGCATCCGCACAGAAGAAGGTCATGGCCGGTGTTGCCAGAACCATACACTTATATGGATATGGTGTCTGTTCTTTCGGACATGTCGCTACTCCTCCCTGATTTTGTGCGTTTGCGCTGAAACGCTAATTATGTGCATATCCAAACTTGTAATGTTCTACTTGCTTGTTGACGTATGCTGATGCAGATTTAATGGTCAACACTGCACTTCACTCTACATGCAGTGAGGTGACAAAAGTCATTGTGCCAACACAAACATTGCAGTAGTATCACGTACACAAGGTACAAAGGGCAGTGTATTGGTGGAGCTGTTATTTGTACTCACAAGCGAACGTCCCCATTGCACCCCCCTCAGGTTTAGTTATAAGTTGGCACAGTGGATAGGCCTTGAAAAACTGAACACAGATCAATCGAGAAAACAGGAAGAAGTTGTGTGGAACTATGAAAAAAATAAGCAAAATATACAAATTGAGTAGTCCATGCGCAACATAGGCAACATTAAGGAGAGTGTGAGCTCAGAAGCGCCGTGATCCCGTGGTTAGCGTGAGTAGCTGCGGCGCGAGAGGTCCTTGGTTCAAGTCTTCCGTCGAGTGAAGAGGTTACTTTCTTTATTTTCGCAAAGTTATGATCTGTCCGTTCGTTCGTTGACGTCTCTGTTCACTGTAATAAGTTTAGTGTCTGTGTTTTGCGACCGCACCGCAAAACCGTGCGATTAATAGACGAAAGGTATGCCTCTCCAATGGGAACCGAAAACATTTGATCGCAAGGTCACAGGTCAACCGATTCCTCCACAGGAAAACACGTCTGATATATTATATACGACACTGGTGACGGCATGTGCGTCACATGACAGGAATGTATTGTCAACCCACCTAACTTGTACACTTGGGAATGGGTAAAAAGATTCTTCTACCTTGCCCGATTTTAGTTTTCTTGTGGATGTGATAATCACTCCCAAAAAAGTGATGAAAACATAAGTTTGTTACATAAACTGCAACAAATGAATTCAACAGTTTCACAGTCGCACAGTTTTCCCTGTACTCTCTCAAAACATATGTTTTTAACGTTTTCAAATTTTTCCGTGTGTAGACAGTCAAATCCTGCATATGTCCAAGCAAGTCTGAACATGTCCTGGAATTTTGGAGAGCGGAGTTGATTATGTGTGAGTGCCCGAAATTTGATAATTGTCTGAAAATAAAAAAATTAAACTTTTCACTCTAGGGAAGACTTGAATCAAGGACCCATTCCGCAGCTGCTCACGCTAACCACGGGTCCACAGCGCTCCTAAGCTCACAGTATCCTCGATGTTGCCTATGTTGCGCATGGACTACTCAGTTTGTATATTTTGCTTATTTTTTTCATAGTTCCACACAACTTCTTCCTGTTTTCTCGATTGATCTGTGTTCAGTTTATCAAGGCCTATCCACTATGCTCGGTATTAGGTCCTATACTCTTCTCTCTGTATGTCAATGATGTGTCATCGGTTCTGACCTATTGCTAATACCATATGTATGCTGATGACCTTCAGTTGTATCTAAGTGCGAAACCAAGCAATCTCAAGAAAGCTATTGAAAATTTCAATACTGACCTCGATGCACTGTCAAAATGGGCACAGGACGTAGGACTAAACCTAAACCCATCTAAAACCCAAGCGGTACTTGTTGGTCACTCTAAGCTCATTAGCCCAAAACATCGGGAATCCGTACCACCTCTTATCCTAAATGGAACAAATATTAACTTCTCTCCCTCAGCAAAGAGTTTGGGAGTAATAATAGATGAAAATCTAAATTGGACAGAGCACGTAACTGCAGTGTGCAAAAAAGCATCAGCATCCCTTAATGTCCTACAAAAATATAAAAAACTCTTCCCTTTAGATCTGAAAAAGAAATTAGTACAAACGCTTATACTCCCAATCATTGACTACAGCGATATTATCCTACAAGGCCTCTCTCAGGAAAATTCCCGACGTCTAGAACTGGTCATGAATGCCTGCGTCCGATATATCTGTGACGTTCGACTTCTTGATCACATTTCACCAGCATATGCAAAATTGTCCTGGCCGCGTGCAGACAAACGCAGAGATTTCCTTACACTCTGTCTCATCTACTACCTTATAAATGTACACTGTCCCTCATATCTCTCCTCGTCCCTAACGCTCATGTCAGAACAACATGACAGAAACACACGTTCCCATTATAATAAAATCCTCTGCGTTCCACTGCATCGTTCAGTCACCTTCTCCAAGTCCTTTACAGTAGCGGGAACCCGACTCTGGAATAACCTCCGTCGTTATGTTAGAGAACTTAAAAACATGTCCGGCTTCAAAAAACAGTTAATAACGTATCTACTTAAGCAACAGTAATGCCTTCCTCTGTATATGAATGCACTTCACCTCATTACTTCCCTCTTTCCCCCTCCTTAAATCTCCCTTCCCCAAAACTCGCTATACTAGTAAACATCTACTTTACACACCAAGATATTACGTATATTTGCACAAATCTTCATTACTATTGCCAATCCTTCCCATGTTTGTCATTATTATTTGATTTTTTTTTACTGTTATTATTATTGCTTTTATCATAATCTGTATGTATAGCACCTGTTGTAAAAATACTGCCAGCATTTACTTTATTAGGTCTTAGTCATGTTAATCTTTATTATTTGATTTTTTTTACTGTTATTATTATTGCTTTTATCATAATCTGTATGTATAGCACCTGTTGTAAAAATACTGCCGCACTTACTTTGTTAGGTCTTAGTCGCTACTCTTTATTCATATTGCTACTAGAGGAAGCTAATTTTCTCATTTAAACTATGGTCATGATGTAGCTCTGATGTTTGAAATGCTGCATGTGTGGAACACTGGTCCGATGTAAGAGAGGGCCTGATGGCCCTAATCTGATCAGGTTAAATAAATAAATAAATAAGTAAATAAATAAAAATAACTAAATCTGAGGGGGGTGCGATGGGGAGGTTCCCTTGTCAGGCGATTCATATGAAAAGGTTTACGACGTGGTCATGGCCGCAAGACGGGAATGAACAGACTTTGAATGCGGAACATTAGTTGCAATTAGACGCATGGGATATTCCATTTCGGAAATCGTTAGGAAATTCAATATTCCCATATCGACAGTAGTTGCAATTAGACGCATGGGATATTCCATTTCGGAAATCGTTAGGAAATTCAATATTCCCATATCGACAGTGTCAAGAGTGTGCGGAGAATACCAAATTTCAGGCTTTACCTCTCACCACGGACAAAGCAGTGGCCGCAGTCAGACCGAGAGCAGCGGTGTTCGCGTAGAGTTGTCCGTGCTAACAGACAAGCAAACTGCTAGCAATAACATCAGAAATCAATGTGGGGCGTACGATGGACGTATCTATTAGGTCAGCGTGGCAAAATTTGGCGTTAGTGGGCTATGGCAGGAAATGATCGACGTTAGTGCGTTTGCTAACAGCACGACATCGCCTGCAGCGCCTGTCCTGGGGTCGTGATCATATTGGATGGACCCACCCTAGACGACTGGAAAACCGTGGCTGGGTCAGATGTGTCCAGATTTCAGGTGGTAAGAGCTAATTCTAGGGTTCGAGTGTGGTGCAGACCCCAGGAAGCCAAGGATCCAAGTTGTCAGCAAGGCACTGTGCAAACTGGCGGTGGCTCCATAAAAGTGTCGGCTGTGTTTACGTGGAGTGGATTTGGACCTCGGTATGTCCGGTTACTTGGAGACTATTTTCAGCCTTTCATAAACTTCATGTTCCCAAACTAAAACAGAATTTTTATAGTTGACTTGTCACCGGGTTACAGTGATTAGCGATTGGTTTGAAGAACATTCTGGACAGTCTGGACATTCTAGACATGAACCCTATCGTACACTTATGAGACATAGTCGAGAGGTTAGCTAGTGCACAAAATCCTTTTCCGGCAGCGCTTTCGCTATTATGGACGGCTATAGATGAAATATGGCTCCAAATCTTTTTCAGCGAACTTCCAACGACTTGTTGAGTCTATGTTACGTCGCGTTGCTGCACTACACAAAGCAAATGGGGGTCCGACATGACATTGGGAGGTAGCCCATGACTTTTCTTACCTCAGTGTATAGTGTCATACACTTGTACAACCAGCTGCTTGCTGTGACATCTGATACATGCACAAGTCAAGGATTGTTACAAACAGTGCAGATTAATGGCTGGGGTTCCCGTTTAAGGATTACAGTAGCGGCCTCAGGTGTGTTAGTTACCTAGTAACACAAAATAACTTTAATACCAGCGAAGTTACATAGCATAATCTTATCGTTCTAAGGTCAGTCAAAATTTAAAAAAAATTATAAAACTATCTCAAAAATTTAACGTCTCTTAGCTGGCATCGTATTAAAAGACATGAGTAACAGGCATAATCATGGAAATTTAAACTTAATATTTTAACACTTTTTTGTTTTCTGTGAAAGCATCATGGAACTGTATTTATATGCACTGAAGAGCCAAAGAAACGGTTACATCTGCCTAACATCATGTAGGGTCTCCGCGAGCACGCGGAAGTGCCGCAACACGATGTGGCATTGACTTGACTAATGTCAGAAGTAGTGCTGGAGGGAACTGACACCATGAATACTGCAGGGCTGTCCATAAATCCGTAAGAGTACGGGAGAGCGGAGATCTCTTCGGAAGTGCACGTTGCAAGGCATCCCAGATATGCTCAATAATGCTCTTACCTGGGGAGTTTGGTGGCCAGCGGAAGTGTTTAAACTCAGAAGAGTGTTCCTCAAGCCACTATGTAGAAAATCAGGACTTGTGGGTTGTCGCAATGTACTGCTGGAAATGGCCAAGTCCGTCGGTATGCACAACGGACATAAACGGATGCAGCTGCTCAGACAGGATGCTTATGTACCTGTCACCTGTCAGAGTCGTGTATCTACACGTATTAGTGGTCCCATATCACTCCAAGTACACACGCCCCACACCATTACGGAGCCTCCGCCAGCTTGAACTGTCCCCTGCTGACATACAGGGACCGTGGATTCATGAGGTGGTCTCCATATCCGTACACGTACAACCTCTAGATACAAAATGAAACGTGAAATGTCAGACCAGAAACAGGTTTCCAGTCATCAACAGTTCAATGAAGGTGTTGACGGGCCCACCCGAGGCGTAAAGCTTTCTGTCGTGCAGTCATGAAGAGTACATGTGTGGGCCTTAGGCTCCGAAAGCCCATATCGATGATGTTTCGTTGAATGGTTCGCACGCTGTCACTTGCTGATGGCCCAGCATTGAAATTGAAAATTATAAGCCCGTATTGATACATGATATTACAATAAATGGTTTAAAAGTATTTGCCTTGTGTCATGTTCTTATATTCACATGCGTAATTCATTTTTAACTTGGATTTTTTCCCAAACATATTAATGTATTCAGTTGTTAGTCCTGTCACAAGAGAGTTCCGAGCCTGTTCCATAGCTTCCCGGATATGTAAGTGGCTGAACATTTCGTAAGTGACAGAATCCTGTTCCTTGTCCTCGACAGCGAGTGCACATCAGGGCCAAGGGTACCGTCAGAATTGCCCCAGCGAAGTGTGGTAAAATCGCTCTTGTTCTCTCTCTCTACATATATAAACAGTCTGCCGGATATGGTGACAAGCAATCTAGTTCTGTTTGCTGCTGACGCTGTGGTATTCATGAAGGATGACTTAGACAGAATTTCTATTTGCTGTGATGATTGGCAGGTTGATATAAATGTAGAAAAGTGTAAGTTAGTTCAGATTGGTAGGAAGAACAATTCTGTAACGCTCAAATTATTTGCGTGTGCTGCATGATAGAGTCACGTCACTTAAACATCTAGTCATAACGTTATAAAGCAATATCAAATGGAGCAAGCATGTAAGGTCGCTAGTAGGGAAGGCGAATGGTCAACTTCGGTTTATTGGAAGAGTTCTGGGGAAGAGTCAGAAAGAATACTGCGACCCATTATTGAGTCCTGTTCGAATTTTTCGGATCCCGATCAGTTCTGATTAAAGGACTACATCGAAGCATTTACAGACCTATTTTATGCAAAATTCCCCTTTCAAAGAATAAGAACGTACATTCAGAGCTAATATCATCCATGAAATGTTAATGGTGAAATACTTTGTATCAGTTATCAAATAACGTTTGACTTTTGTAATGTTTTGCCACCAACATAAAACAAGTGGAACAACGACACAGTAGAAATCTGCTATCATCTAAATAAAATATTTGATACTCGGAAATGATCTGAGACTGTTTCACAATGATAAGTCGTCTCTTCGTGGGCACCGACTAGAGTAGAAGTAAATGTACTGTATGATATTATGTGAAATAATATCGACTGTACAGATAAAACTGCATTTACTTCAGTCTTAAATAAACCAATGATCATTTCCTATCAAGTGAAACATCAGATCACAATTTTCGACGCTTCACTTTGAGATGGAATCGATATGTTTGATGATATAAGTATTAAGCTGTTTAAATTGAATTTGCATTTTCTAACGAAGTCAGATAACCTTGTTTTTAAAACATTTCGCGTATGTGTGGTACTATTAATTACCTTACACCGTCAGGCGTCATATGACATACAACCAACCACCACCGCACTTTCGCTTATACTAAATATGGAACTATATTGAAAGAAACTAGTTTAAGACGAAATATGCTGAACACAATAACTTTATCATCCTATATATAATGTAACAGTCAGTTCCATATTATTCTTTGAGTGCTACCTTTTAAGAAATATTTTGTAGGTCGTAAAAGTAATTCAAAGGTAATCAGATCATGGAAATAGCGTCTCAGATGCTGACCTTGTATATCTGAATAATTAAAAGTAATTTTTATGTTACCTGAAATTACGTTAGGTATGCTGTCTTTTACATGTTCTACAGCCATCGACTGAGGCGATCGCGTGGGAATGGTGAAAGAAAATAAGGGTCAAAGTAATAATTAAATATGAGAAAGGAGAAAGAATAGGAAAATCTTAAATAAAATAATTTTTGAAGAATTTAGAAACAAGACTTTGTTGCAATTCCGAAGGTAGGATATGATTGCTTACGTGCTTGTCTTTGCGTGTTGTGATTTTAGGTTCACATAGAAAATGATTGATGAGTGACAGTAAATTTCAAAATGTTAGACGGAATAGTAATTCGTAATTACAACGGATATTGATTTACTAGCGAGATCACGGCTAACTTCGTGTATTACATGAACAACATGCAACCATGTCGTGAGTTTGTATTTCGCAAACGAGCGTTTCCTGTGTCAGTGATTCTAAAAGAGAGTCAATAATATTTACCGATAGTAGCACTCAACCATCTTAGTGGAAAGCAGCAAATTAATATCCATTAATGGGGTCATGACGAAAATAGGCAAGATGAAAGCCATAGAATCAAACGAACATAGCGATCACGATCCATGAACTGACTACAGTGAAACCGCATATTCGGCAGTAATTAATCCGGAACGTTCAGCGTATGAAATGGAACCAGAAAATGAGGGGGTGGGGGGTAGTATATACTACAAACGAGTTGTAATGCGAATGTCTTCATGGAATAATGCCGTCGACTAGAAGCAATGGTAAAGTCTAATATTCAGGGTTTATCATTAAAAAAAGAAAAAATGATGAAGTCTAGCCTTGATAATATATCAATGAAACAAGACAGATTTAAGCATACTTTAGGCTGAGTTAAATCACACGAAGGCCAAATCAAGTACAAGTTGGACATGTTAGAATCTAAGTTGAATACATTCCGAATGTAATTCAAAAATTAACTGAAGAGATCGGTTGACTGTGAGTAGAACAGACTAGTTTGAAAGCTACAGTAAAGCATCTATCGGAACAAGTTAACAACTTGGCTGCTTAACAGGAAAAAGAAATTAAAAGAACGTTTTCAGATTCAGAGTTAGCAATTTGCAGACGATATTTCGATATGAATTTAATTAAAAAATTAACTGAAGACGTGGTCTGATTGCGAGTGGAACAGACTAGCTTCAAAGCTATTGTACAGCAGCTGTCAGGTCAAATTAACAATTTGGTTGCTGAACATGAAAAAAAAATGAAAAGAATGTTTCCAAGTTCAGAAGTTCAGAGCGAGCCATTTTCCTGAGGATATTTCGAAATGGATAGATCAAAAGGATAATCAAATTTGTGAAAAGCTGGACTCTCAATTAAGGGTAGTGATACAGCAAGAAGATGCCGAAACTTTACCAGAAGGTGGAGTTTCAGGGAAGTATTTCAAAAGGTATTAGATAAAAAAAACAGACACTTAGTGAGGAGATACCCAAATTACATAATTAAGTAGTTACACATATTAACGAAGTGAGAAAGGAGCTATCTGTTGTACAAGAGGTAGTTTATCAAACACCACCCCTCAGTTCTAGGATAAGTGACACAATGTCAATAATCAGTTCGAATGAATGAACAGAGGGAAGATGTATCATAGCAGATGGTCACCAAATCATATAGGGTATGGGACAGCAAACTATCCGACTTTATCATAAATCTTATTAGATGGAAGTTTGTTTAAACACAGACAAATTCAGATGTTTTTGGCTGATAAAAAGTCTACCCACCCTGTAGAAATCATCAAATCCAACATGGTATAACCAAGTCAATTTGCCGTAACCAGAATGAAGCAGTGAGAGTATCAAGGCAGTTGAGGATGGCCAACCAACAGCGTCAGGTCGGAAATTAAATGCGATCATATTTAGCTGTCAAATGCCAGTCACGGGACAGCAAGATGGCAAAAGAGAAAAAACAGTTGCATCTGTTGTGGTGTAGTGAAGGTATAGACCTTGGAGGAGAGTTACGAGCTGATTGTATCCCACGTGAGAAACAACAAGAAGAGTTAGTTAAATCTGCAATCAAACGAGAGGTTGTAAATATCCCCACTATTGTTGTTTTAGAAATGGATCTTCGACAAGTGTTATGTGCATTGTACTATTCAAAAGAATTAATGAGAGCTCGATAGTACCGATTTTACCCATCCAGAATTGTGGTTGTTCCAGGGCTTTCAGATGCAAACACATGTTAGTATAAATATCGGAAATGGAGCCATGAATTGCAAGTTCTTGATGAAAAGTTTCACTGTGAGTTGCATTTTAGGGAATGAGTTCTTGTGAGACAGGAACGCAAAGAGAGACCTCTCGAATGTCAAATGTTACTTGGTACTAATGGAAAGGAAATAGAAGTATACCTGATAAGAACTAATGCAAAATCTTTTCAGAAGTTTAATGTCAAAGTAAGTGGCACTAAAATCTCAATCAACAACTGCAATATAATAAAAGGCAATCCACCGAAGCCCAAATCAACGACAAAATTTCTAAATCTCAGTGTCTGAATCCATCACTGCAAGCAGAATTAATTGGTTTGTTAACGAGGTACACAAATGTCGAGTATACAATTTTCAAACAATTTACGGGAATTCAGCTAGGTAATATTTAGAGCGATCGTCGATATTTCGGCGGGAGTACATCCCGCCATTTTCATGGCACAAACTGTTTGTGCCTTGAAAGTGGCGGGGTATACTCCCGCCGAAATATGAGCTGTCGCTGTAAATATTGCCTGGCTGAATTCCCATAAGTTGTTTGAAAAAGGTACACAAATGTATTTGCCGAAGGCCCTGACATTATTATGGACTATGAATATCTCTTGAAGATGACATCTCACGAAATATATTGTCATACATTTTACTCCATCCCATGGGGGAAAGGGGAAGCAGTCAAGAAAGAGATACGTAAAATGCTTCTGTGAAATATATTAGTTGACTCGGACGGAAAGGACTCGTCCTTAACTTCTTCACATTCATTAACTTACACAACTCTTTGATCGAAATGAAGTTCGTTTGAGGCACTCCAACTTCAGTATCCAATCATTCACAAGTGCTTGTGCCACTGTTGCTGCCTGCTGGTTTGGCGTCGCGACCATTTCTGCTTATCCTGAGAAATGATGTATGATAGTGAGTACAAATTGGTTCAAATGGCTCTGAGCACTATGGGACTTAACTTCTGAGGTCATCAGTCCCACAGAACGTAGAACTACTTAAACCTAACTAACCTAAGGACATGACAAACATTCATACCCGAGGCAAGATTCGAACCTGCGACCGTAGTGGTCGCGCGGTTCCAGACTGTAGCGCCTAGAACCGCTCTGCTACACCGGCCGGCAGATAGTGAGTACATCCCTGCAGGTGTTTCATTAATTGGACCTAAAACATCAATCCACAGAAATTCGAATGGTGCTAATGCTTCAGGTAACCTCTTCAGTGGTACTCTGAAAGTATCTAACCAAAATTGTCTCCTTTTATTCAGTGAAAGTATCATTGATAATATTGTTGTAATTTAATTATTCAGCAAACCTGCATCTGACTGCGTCTGTGAAATTGTTTCTTGCACTCCTCCATATTGACCGAGCGAGGTGGCGCAGTGGTTAGCACACTGGACTCGCATTCGGGAGGACGACGGTTCAATCCCGTCTCCGGCCATCCTGATTTAGGTTTTCCGTGATTTCCCTAAATCGTTTCGGGCAAATGCCGGGATGGTTCCTTTGAAAGGGCACGGCCGATTTCCTTCCCAATCCTTCCCTAACCCGAGCTTGCGCTCCGTCTCTAAAGACCTCGTTGTCGACGGGACGTTAAACACTATCCACCACCACCACCTCCATATTGCCAGAAATGCAACATGTATTTGACTCAGCAATCAAGTTTAAGAGAATAATGCCGTTTGTGCAATGGCATTAAGATGGTACTGGAAAAATAACTTTTGGCCCTGATGTTTACTTGGTTCTTTCATTGGTGGGTAACTGTACTCTACTACTCATTTTCATATTCAATTTAAGCAAAGTATTTGGATTATGATTCAGGCTGTTAGATTTAAACACATTGTTGATCTCAATATATATATATAGTTATAATTCTAAGTCATACACAAAACCTATCGTAGTATGGAACACTCTTACAAAAAATTTTACCAAACGCTTACTGTGTCAAACCTTGGACATACAAATCCTAACTCTGAATGTTATCTAACAAAACAATTTGAAATCATTATATATCTTCTGTCATTTCGTACTAAGGTTTGGTCTGGGGCAGCGATCGCGACCTACCTTACAGCTGTCACCACACGTCTGCTTCCTCCGGGCACCTTGCTGCGACTCCTCGGTTTTTTACTGCACCCGCCCGGCACTTTTACCATCAAAGAACCTCCTACTCAAAGATATTATACTTGTTCCATCTTGCGGTTGGCAACTACGGACTATATTCTGGAGCTACCCTGATCAGACCTTAGCACATACCTTTCAACTCTTGTTCAACACAAATCCGCTCTCTGTGTGAACTGTATGCAATTCCGTACATACTGGTTTACTTCCGTCTGCCTATTCCTCCACCACCATGTTTCTGTTACTATTTGTTGGTGGATCAACAGCCTTCATGACCCCCTGATATGTGATCATAAGCTCCTTACAGCTCTCGACTCCTTAGCCTCGCTGGTACCACTACCTGGGGTCCCAACATCGCTTCTCTGCATAACACTCCACTCTGCATACAAAACTGTGACTGCTTAAAATACTGCTTACATTCGTCGTCCGCTGTGTGTGCATATTGCCATTCGTTACGCACATTACCCCCAATATGTAATATCGCTACTTTTCTTTTGAAGCCATTCACATTTCGACGCTTCTTCCCAAGTTTATGCGTGACTTTGAAATGAAATTCACTTTGTCTTACTCCCAATGTGTCAACCTACTAGAAGGATCCGTTAACCCCAACAACCATTTAATGCCGCATAACATGTTATTACTCTAATTTTTTTGCCATACAGGTAATATTTGCAATACGCCATTATATAAATAATAAAGCTTAACATCTCATTCTCCATCGAGGAACAATTTCGTTCAGCTGTAAGTAGGCTGTTTATGTTTTCTTATTGGCAACGTTACGTAGCGCTCTGTATGAAAATCACTGGCTGTGCTGTGTGCAGTCTGTGACTAGTTTGCATTGTTGTCAGCCATTGTAGTGTTGGGCAGCTGGATGTGAACAGCGCGTAGCGTTGCGCAGTTGGAGGTGAGCCGCCAGCAGTGGTGGATGTGGGGAGAGAGATGGCGGAGTTTTGAAATTTGTATGACTGGATGTCATGAACTGCTATATATATATATATATATATATATATATATATATATATATATATATATATATATATTATGACTATTAAGGTAAATACATTGTTTGTTCTCTATTAAAATCTTTCATTTGCTAACTATCCCTATCAGTAGTTAGTGCCTTCCGTAGTTTGAATCTTTTATTTAGCTGGCAGTAGTGGCGCTCGCTGTATTGCAGTAGTTCGAGTAATGAAGATTTTTGTGAGGTAAGTGATTTGTGAAAGGTATAGGTTAATGTTAGTCAGGGCCATTCTTTTGCAGGGATTTTTGAAAGTCAGATTGCGTTGCGCTAAAAATATTGTGTGGCAGTTTAAGCACAGTCGTGTATAATTGTTCAAAAGGGAACGTTTCACAGCAAAATTTAGTTGTCTTTATGCATAAGGTACCGAATGTTTGAAACGTCCCCTTTGAACAATTATGCACGACTGTCCTTAAACTGATACACAATTATTTTTTTTAGCGCAACGCAATCTGACTTTCAAAAATCCCTACAAAAGAATGGCCCTGACTAACATTAAACTATACCTTTCACAAATCACTTACCTCACAAAAATCTTCGCTGCTCAAGCTACTGCAATACAGCGAGCGCCACTACTGCCAGCTAAATAAAAGATTCAAACTATGGAAGGCACTAACTACTGATAGGGATAGTTAGCAAATGAAAGATATTAGTAGAGAACAAACAATGTATTTACCTTGATATCATCATATATAAATATAGCAGTTCATGACAAATTACAAATCTCCGCCATCTCTCTCCCCACATCCACCACTGCTGGCGGCTCACCTCCAACTGCGCAACGCTACGCGCTGTTCACATCCAGCTGCCGCTGCCCAACACTACAATGGCAGACAACAATGCAAACTAGACACAGACTGCACACAGCACAGCCAGTGATTCTCACACAGAGCGCTACGTGGCGTTACCAATAAGAAAACCTAAACAGCCTACTTACATAGCCCCCATGCTCCCCACAAAAAATTTTACAAATTTTTTTGGGCACTGGCCAACACATATTTGTTAAAATTTTTTTCACAATTACAATAACAAAGAAATCAAAGGCACACACTTACTGATACAGTGTTGGTCAAAAGCTAAAATTTTCGCACAGTCCATAAAGACAGTACTAATCATTCATCACAGTAACGTTGCAATGTTTTTCTCAAAGTCTGAGCAGTAAAAGAAAATGCACACGGAATTAGTGGATTTCCATGCAGTCTTGAAGAAGTAGTGTTGTCCTTCCAATGGAAAGACAGTGCTGACTCTTGACATGCAGACAAGTAATGGGTCACAACAGAGCAAACCCACAGCAGAGTCATTCGAAGTTTTGAAGAATATTGGTAGGTAGGTCATCAAAGAGCAGACCCACTGTAGTCCTGGTAGGGATTACGGTATTGGTGGGCCACCAGAGGTGCAGGCCCACTGCAGTCCTTGTAGAAATAATGGTACTGGTGAGTCAGCAAAGGTGTAGACCCACTGTAGTCCTTGTAGAAATGGCCAGTAGCCATCTGTTGCGACTGCGCAGGTGCACAATCACCATCGAAGAGACTTGCAGAGAATATAGCAAGTCCATAAACCACCACTTAGGCACTCACAAAGTTTTTGCAATTGTCCTTAGAACCAGCAATGCTGTTATCCAGTCCCTTGCTGAATTATTAACACACGTGCAAACACTATCAGTCCCTACTTCTCACATATTGTCCATATAATATGACCAACGGAAATGTGTGCAGTGAAATGAATGCTTACAAGTTACTTAGTTTCTACTGCAATACAGCGAGCGCCACTACTGCCAGCTAAATAAAAGATTCAAACTATGGAAGGCACTAACTACTGATAGGGATAGTTAGCAAATGAAAGATATTAGTAGAGAACAAACAATGTATTTACCTTGATATCATCATATATAAATATAGCAGTTCATGACAAATTACAAATCTCCGCCATCTCTCTCCCCACATCCACCACTGCTGGCGGCTCACCTCCAACTGCGCAACGCTACGCGCTGTTCACATCCAGCTGCCGCTGCCCAACACTACAATGGCAGACAACAATGCAAACTAGACACAGACTGCACACAGCACAGCCAGTGATTCTCACACAGAGCGCTACGTGGCGTTACCAATAAGAAAACCTAAACAGCCTACTTACATGTTCTACGCCTTCAACATCTTGTGATAAAACACAGCCAAACGCATGGTTTGACGCATCACGTGATAAGACAAATTGTCTATTAAAATTCGGGAATACCAATATCGGACTCGAGTTTAAAGCTTAATTTAGCTCGTCAAAAGCATGGTGACCCTCCTCTGACAGCACAAATTTAGTGTCCTTTTTTAAAAATTGTGTTAATGATCTGGAAATACTGCAAATTCTTTTACAAACCGGCGGTAATAGTTCGCGAATCCTAAGACCGATTGCAACTCCTTTACAGATTCTGGTACAAAAAATTCTTGTACAGCTGAAAATAATCTTGGATTGTCTTAACCCCATCTTTACTTATGATTTGCTACTTCTTTCATCAAAAAGTTACGCTTTTCTGTACCCATTCTTAACTTTTCTGCCTTTAATCTTAAGCACACTTCCCTTAATCCCTGCATAGGGTGTTCAGCATCACTTCCATTGACGTTTATGTCACCGAGATATCCTAATTATTGTCGTACTTCTAAACCTTGGAGTACTCTGTCCAACAATCTCTGAATGTTGCTGGTGCATTTTTTAATCCGAATGCCATTCTTCTGAAGTGGTAGTGTTTCCAGGGTGCCAAGAACGCTGTTTTGTGTCGATCCTGCGGTGAAACCTCTATCTGGAGATAAACGTTCTTCCAAAGCATTGTTGAAAAATATTTGCATTGTCCTAAATGATCCAAGGTTTCTGTGATGTTTGGTAAAGGAAGGGCATCCATTATTCTGTAATCACTACAGAACATGTATTTTAGAGTTCCATTCGTTGATGTTTTTGACACGGCGACTATTCCCGCCACCCCCCCCCCCCCCCCACCCCCTCAACCCTCTACCATGCACTATTACTTTCTTCTCAATTATTCCATTTTTCAGATGTTGATCGATAAATTCCTCTAAAACTGGCTGCAAGTACCTAGGTATTTTGTATGGTTTGCGGTAGACTGGCGATTAATTTCCTGTTGCTGCGCAGTACTGTGTAATATGCGTAGCTGGTAAAGGCCCTTTTGGAAAAAGTAAATCCTTAAATTCTAAAAGTAATTTTTCCATCCGTTCCCTATTGCTTTCCTTTAGGTCAGGGCCGACCAAGAATTGTTCACATGTACTGAGCTGGAGCACATTTGCAACTTCCTGGTCACAGTGTACACACATACTAGACCTGTAAACAGAAAACTGAACCATCACTGCTTATTTAGTGTATCTTTATAAGCACACATGTCACCGCTTAGCTTTACCCACTAGCTGGAATTCACTGTACGTCGGGAACACTCGTGCTCTTTTCACAGTATGCACTTCTGTCATGGGAACGTATCGTGTTATTCCATCGCACTGTCAACAAACGTCACAGTTCTAAAACAAAATATAAAAACAAAAGGTGCTTAAATATCCAGAATCGGTTTTTTGCACAGGTTAGGTAACTTAATACCCTTCATGGCAAGAGGTTCAAACATGTCTCACAATAATAAAAGGATAATTTTTGTGTGTATAAGTATACCTTGAACAACCAGTTTAATAACAAATTTTTCAGATGATACTATTCACCTACGTAACATGGAGTAGGGTAAGGCACAGTCAACAAAAGCAGTTTGAAATTAGAAAAAGAAAGAAATCCGAAACATGATTATCACTGGTGACGAGGAACGATAAAGGTAATGTTGGACACAAAAGCACGGCGCGATGAACGGAAGCAGTTGTGAAGATTTTCGTCACTAATGCTCGATCGAAACCTTGGTTTATTCATTTTCATTACGAAGAAAAATCTTTCACACGCATAAGTAGATTCAATCAATCCAGTGAGAAAACACTCGCAGCTTCATGTTGCAGGCGTGGAAATTCTTGCTGTGGAAAATTTTCATAAGATTCCTTTGTACTTAGTACTGCAAAGAATTTGTCCTTCAGCTGTGTATTACACTGCACGTCGATCAATTCCATCTGCAGATAATTCGAAGCATCTTCAGCTGATGGTAAAAACAGCCTTTCAAAACAACGAGTAATAGAAGATATACCCGTAGCATCTGCAAATTGTGCTCCTTAATTTTTACTATTATTGACATATATTCTTGAAGTTTAGCAATTTTGTTGTCTAAACCAAGGATAGAGGAATGTGCAGTGTTTTCAGACAATAGTTGGCTCTCCCAAAGAGCAAGCTTTCTTTCAAAAGTGTTTACTTTTTCCAACATGTAAGAAATGAAATCATTTTCATATTGCATACTGACATTATGTCCACGTGAAATGCAAGGTCTGATATCCAACGCCAAACGTAAATCAAAAACTCTTTTTAACGTGTTACCTCGACTGGGCCGCTATACATCGGTATAGTGAGATATGTTGCTGTACTACTCTCCTAGTTCCTCCAAGAACTGCCGAATATGGGGATGCGTAACCCCATGTGTTACAGTTTACAGTACGCACAACAATTTGCATGACGTTTTCTAATGTTTCTGATTTTGCACAAAGCGCGTCTCGTTGTTGAATCCAGTGAATTCCGCACAACGTCTCTTCTGTGGGTCTTAGCTTTCTGCGGATCAGTGCTATGAGTCGTCTCTGATAGCCTCGTATTTCCGGTTCTCCATCCGTGGTCATACAGACGTCCCCTATCACACACGCAGAGCGTTATCAACACCTCGTATATATGTTACTACCTCAGCTGTACCTGTGAGATCTGTTGCTTCATCCAACGCAACGGAGCAAGCAACAATGTGCTTACTAGAGATGGGCAAACTGAAACACGTAACTGTTTCGAAACAAATGAAACAGTACAACGTAATGTTTCGATACGCTGTTTCGAAACAGTGAAACAGTTTGTGTTTTGTAATCTAATAAACACATTTTCTCATCTTGAATGCCTGCTGTATAAGTGAGTCCATATAAACACAAATGAGATGCGAGAGCGCTAATCATGTCGCAGAAAGTATGAAACTATCACTTAGGCGTCTTGGCAGTTTCGTATTTCCTGCAGCAAATCCGCTGCATTCGTGTCGAGTGACTTTCATACTTTTCAATTGGCTGAGGACAACCATAGCTGAAGACAGAAGAACCACCACGAACGGAACTGGAGGTGGGAGCAAACTGCAGAACCAACGGATATGCTACTGGGATTCGCACATTCCGTTAATATGGTTAGTATACCCATCCTGCTAATTCCCCTGCACACAAAGGGAATCATTGTTGATAATAGGCACAGTGACTATAGACTCACAAATAACGCAAAATAATTCGAATACATAACAAAATATAACAGAAAAAATTTTGTCTTTCAAGGTGTTTCGAACAGTTACTATAAATTCACCATGCTTCCCAGCCCTTCCTGTTCACCATTACATTATCAGTGATATGTCAAACAGATTGCTTGCAATTGTACCTACATCAAATTTATGTATATGTCTAATAACGGTCACTCTACGCCTTTTTTTATTCAAAATGTTGTGGGCTTACTTGCGTTTCTTAAAATGATTACTGTATATGAACAGAGAAGCGTATGTTATAAAAAAAGTGTAATTTAACTGAATGATTTTCACGTATTTATTATTTTGAATGTGAATAGTATGCGTTGTTTTATTGTTTGGTTAGTGTTTGTAAAGCAGATGTTACGCCATTTCGGAATAGGACAGTCAGCTAGAAATGAAGATTTATTTTCGGATATCTTAAGCTTCATACTATTGCTTGTCAAAAAGATTTCGACACTCTTGAAAGTGTTTCTTGAAGTGGTATGTTGTGCTTCAGTACCTGTGCCGAGCCCGAATCTCGTCCGACACAGAGCGGAATGAAACATCACTGTTTCGATACAATTAGTCCGTTACAAGCACAGGTGGACTGAAACAGCCTTATTTTGAAACAACGATACAGTTTCTGTCTCTGGCTCGAGATCGAATCTGGTCCGGTTACCCGAGAGGGCGGAATGAAACACCACTGTTTCGAAACAGTGAACGACAGCCATTCCGAAACACTGAAACAGTTCCAGGTATCGATACACTGTGTCGAAACATAGAAACAGTGGCCAATTCTAGTGCTTACCCTTATTTATTAACTGCCTGTGCATATCACTGGTCATAACACATATACGTCCTCTCACTTTTTGTTCGCAAAAGCCGATTTTTTGAAACCTGCTAACGTTCGTGGGGCCCAAAATTCTGCAGCATCAGTGAGACAGTCTTTTACAAACTCCTCTTCGGAAAACGGTTTCCCGGATCTTGCTACCCTTAATACAATTTTGAAACTCGCTCGTTGTGCAGATGTACCGTGAATGGAGTCTGGAAAATTGAAAACAGTACTTTGTATAGTAAAATAGAAATGACAGAGCAAACCTTGCTCAAGCCATTGCCATAACTACTTGTCACTCGTTCTCTTGGGTTTCATATGAACATGTTTCTTCTCTAATGAGTTTTCGTAGATTCTCACAAAAAGTCTGTGTCATTGTTAGAGGCATTTTGACACAGTGGTAAATTATAACCTTAAATCCTCATTGTGTGACAAGTGCACCTCTGTTGTTAAAGACTTTTTTCTACCTCCATTGTTAGTTATTTATCCGTCTGAGGTAGACATTTTTGAAGAAATTAATAGGGAAAATAGAATTTACAAATCACTACAACCTTAATCAATGCAGTCATCCATACATTTTCCATTACGACTCTGCGGTTTCGAAATCTTATTAAATCCACTTCTGCATACGGCATACGCCGTCGTTAATGCTTCCTCTACTGCAGTGTTGTATAAAACCCTAGAAGACAAGAAGGCGTCGGATGTGCGTAACTATTGCACACACAGAAATTTTATCTGTGAAAATTATAGGCAATACTCAGTAACAGTTTTTTTCTTTTCTTCCGTCTTTATTTATTTAGCAATAACGTAAAACTTACTGTGTATGCCGAAATACCAGTATCTAGTATCAGTACTACAAATTTGCACCAGTACAAATTGTATTACTAGCCAAATATGGAGAAACCGCAGTGAATACTCATTCAGAGTTATCTCCACTGAGACTGAGCACGGTAGTGTAGTCGCTAACACCCTCAACTTGCGTTCCAGAGTTGCGGATTCAGTTCTCGGGTCGTCCATCCAGATGTCAGTTTTCTGCAGACACCCACATACCTCCATGAAAATGCCAGGACGGTTCCTTAAAGGAAAGTGGCCGCTTCCTTCCCCTCCAGTTATAAGAAATCGGACTAAAACTCTGTCTCTAATAATCTTAACTGTGGACGGGACGTAAAATCCCAGTCTTCCTTCCTTGCTTCTTGTTTTGTCTGAATATTAATTGAGCAATTTCAAGCGAGTCTTTGTTATGAACCTTTGTGTCCGAGAAACTAGCACTCCACAAATTACTATCGGATTGTACCATGTTGTGTGTTCACGCTGTGAGCAGCCAGTCGAGGCCAAACCAACCCTGCTGATGTTTTCTTTCCGTGGAGAAAAGGCGTGTTTCGATCGAATAAACTATTCTCTTGTGAGTCGTACTAGATAGCAGTAGAGAGTTTCATTCTGTACTTTCTGGCCTTGACGACTGGCGAGTAAAACCCCTGAAGTTCTAGATAAATTTTATCTTGTCTTCGACCCTCGACCAGCATTCATGGTCCAGAACCTCGCTGTCTGCGGGCCACAAGTAGGCCACGGCCCGTGGGTTGGGAACCGCTGCTCTAGAGCATATGTAATATTTTTTTATGGGTGTATGCTTTCTTTCCTTAATGATGACTTCTCATGCATCTAAAGTATTGCTGAGTGTGTTGAATAGAAGGCTATATGGCAAGCTGGATAGAGGGATTGGAGATGAGCAGTTCGGATTTAGAAGAGGAAAAGGAACAAGAGATGCTATTGGCCTGTTAAGAACTATAGGGGAAAGATATATGGAACAAGGTACAGAAATCTTTGCTGTTTTTATAGATCTAGAAAAGGCTTTTGACAGAGTTTAGTGGAACAAGCTGATGGCTATTTTGAAGAGGAAAGGAGTAGACTGGAAAAAGAGACGACTGATACAGAGTCTGTATTTATACCAGCAAGTAAGAATAAGTATTGGAAATGAAATGTCAGAAGTAAACAGCATTGGACGATGTGTTAGACAAGGTTGTTGCCTTTCCCCACTGTTGTTTAATGCATATCTTGAAGAGATTATTGCGAAAGGCTTAGATCGGAAAAGAGGAATAGGTATTGGTGGAAAGAGAATAGAATGTATAAGATTAGCAGATTACGTGGTATTAGTGGCAGAAAGTAAGCGGACAGTGAATAACATGCTGAAAGATCTGAATGAAGCTTGTGCAGAATATGGGATTGCAAATAAACACAGCAAAAACAAAGAGTACGGTCATCGGTACAAGACGCAGACTGTCCAATATTAAAATGGGACAAACTACCATTAGCCAAGTAAGTGGATTTAAATATCTTGGAAGCACAATAACAGAAGACTTGAGATGTCACCAGGAGGTGAAAACTCGAATTGCCACAGCGAAGGGGGAATTCAACAGAAAGAGGAGACGCTTATGTGGCAAATTAGATAAAGGTCTAAGTAAAAGGCTTGGCAAACGTATTGTCTGGAGTGTGGCACTATATGGGGCAGAAACATAAACACTGAGACTAGAGGATGAAAACAGGATAGAAGCATTTGAGATGTTAATTTGGAGGAGAATGGAGAGGATAAGTTGGATGGAAAGAGTGAGTAATGAAAGAGTACGGGGGAGGGCTGGTGAGAAAAGATGTCTGCTGAAGGTTGTAATGGAAAGGAAAAAGAACTGGTTGGGACATTCATTGAGAAGGGAGTTATTGCTAGCAGATGCTTTGGAAGGATTGGTTTGTGGGAGAAGACTGAGGGGAAGAAGGAGATAGAAGATCATAGACGACAAAGGGAAGAGGAAATTATGCAGACCTGAAGAGGGTGGCAGAAGACCGGACAGCCTGGAGAACTGCCATGTGAAAACCTGCCTTTTGGCAGAACACTGATGATGATGATGATGTGTATTTTGATATTGTAAATTGAGATGTTGCTGGTGCATGTATGGAAACCGACATTCAGAAACTTTAGAATATATACCGAAAAGGTGGAGAAAATTTGCTCTGAGGTATACAGGCAGAAGACTATGAATGGGAAAGTTGGAACTTGTGCGGGAAGAGTGTGCTTCAGTCGAATACTTTGGGGGACTCGTACAGCAACCACCAATCCATAAGCATGTCTAGTCAGAGCGAGACGTTATAGGTGCAAACATTTGGCTCCGTGTCTTACGAGATGGAAAAGGCAACCTACGTTGCATGGCATACTGCAAATATTGAGAAAAACTACTTGTGAGATGATTAGGCACTGGAACTATGTGCCGGCCGAAGTGGCCGTGCGGTTAAAGGCGCTGCAGTCTGGAACCGCAAGGCCGCTACGGTCGCAGGTTCGAATCCTGCCTCGGGCATGGATGTTTATGATGTCCTTAGGTTAGTTAGGTTTAACTAGTTCTAAGTTCTAGGGGACTAATGACCTCAGCAGTTGAGTCCCATAGTGCTCAGAGCCATTTGAACCATTTTTTTTGGAACTATGTGCGTAGTATGGACGATGACGAGGAATCATCTCTTCTCTTCATCACCTTCAGGCAAAGTACTGATTTAGTGCCGTAATAAACAGGCCAGTTTTCCAATGTGTCTTTTTGGATTCAGTGTACTGTGTTACTTCGGAAATGTTTTGTAGACAGTGAAGTACCTTGTGCATACTACCTGGAATATGTTCATCGCTGGAAAAATCCATTGGACTTTATAGTCAATACAATCATTTCAGAATTACAACTGATGGAGTAAAGGAATTGTTCTACAATACATCTAGATTCAGACATTAAATCTTGTTATGGGGATGTTTCATTAATTGTCTTGTCATTGCTAAGGAAGAGACAATGAATTAATCAGCGTACCAAGGTGTTCATAGCTGGAAATTTTCTTTAAGTGTTTATTAGAAAGAGAAAATGAATAGTTTGCATTAAACCGAATTTATACAGTGATACAATGTTCATAATGCTGGATGTCCAACTTGCGTGGGCGACCGTAGCTTTACTTTCCATAATTTGTTTCCTTCGACTACATGGCAAATTCGTAATCATAGGTAATTTGACTATCTGGTGTTCCGTATTCCATTTCTTAGTCGCGACAACTGCCTTCAGTTCGGCAGAATCTTAATGTCATTGCTATTTAGCCTTCGCTGTTTGTTCACGGTATAAAAAATGGCTCTGAGCACTATGGGACTTAACATCTATGGTCATCAGTCCCCTAGAACTTAGAACTACTTAAACCTAACTAACCTAAGGACATCACACAACACCCACTCATCACGAGGCAGAGAAAATCCCTGACCCCGCCGGGAATCGAACCCGGGAACCCGGGCGTGGAAAGCGAGAACGCTACCGCACGACTACGAGCTGCGGACATTTCACGGTATAAAGGACGTTCACAAGACCAGTGGCTGTACGCTCAAAAAAAGGCAGTCTAGCGGTCAGTCATCACAAGCCCCTAAAAATGAATGACTGTGACAAAGAGAGGGATGAGAATTCTGTATATCTATTATGCAGTCCTATAACCGACCGGAATTGCAAAGTTGCTATGAAGTGACATTACAATACCATGCAGAAAAGATGTAAAAGTTTGGTTGACAATGACAGAGTAAAAAATTACAACGATCGACAGAGGCCATTTATTGTTCCGTACATCAAGAAGCACTTCGTGTGAAATATGCGGGCATGGAGCACTTGATGAAATTGGTGGCACAGTGGGTAAAAACATCTGTAGTCGCACGCATTATTCCGCTCTCAGTTGCAACAGTTTTCGACGGAAGTGAACGAAGAGTATGCAGACTTTATATTTGAGGGCTGTTGAATAAGTAACACAACACATTTTTTTTTCCTCAGGCAGCTTCAGCTGAAAAAATATGTGGAATTTACTGTGGGACATCGTGGAATGTCCCTATAGTTTTATGATGTTCTGATAGATGGAGGCGCCACACGTAACGCTAAGACGACCAAAATCAAATTTACTGCAGTACCTGACATTTAAAAAAAGTTACCGCTCTCATTACTATCTGAGACAACTAATACTTGTAACTCAATCACATAAATCATTCAGTAATACTTAGAGAAAACTATTGTGAATAAGAGATTTTGCAACGATGTCTCGACTTCTAAACTTCTAAGACCGTTCCAGGTACACTTTCTATATAAAAGGTTTTCCAAGCACATCTTCACCACAATAGCTGCTCGAGTGTTTTTTTAAACTGATCAATGGCCTAAGTAGTCTAATGACCCTCCCTTGGCCTCCAGAGAAATTAATAAGTATTCCTGATAAGGGCAAAAAAACAAACAGACAGGCAGCGTCGAAACTTTCCGCTGCAAAATTAATTGTAACTACTGTTCCCTACTCTTAGCAGGCCCTCTTTCCTTCCTAGCAATAAATGATTTAAATAAATCTGTCCTTTGCTGTTACTTTTTAATTTTAAAATTTTGACCTTTTCATCAAAAATGAAATATTTAGTGCTGTGAATCTTAATTACTGTTTTCTTAGATGATAAAGAGTAAATTATTGATTTTTCCATAATGCGTGGCGTCTCCGGAGTGCAATCGAGCGCAATGAAGGTTAACGTTCTTCTTAGCAGCCAGCGTAAGAAACAGCTTTTCAGGATCTGCGCCGTAATGTAGCTCTGAAAATTTCTTGACGCTGTTATTGAAGAGCAAGTCAGATGGATACGATTCTGAAGAACTATGATAGTCTGTGTCGGTAGGGCAAGTTCCATAAATTTTCGCTTTTCGCAAAAGAGAATCTGTTCATTCCAAATGACCGTGGTGTTAAACAGGGATCGCACAGTACTACCTAGCATTCAAAAACACAGAGTCTTCTGCTTGCTTGCACTTCGTATTGTAATTACTAGGAGAAGAAAGATGAGCATAATACTTACTTCAAAAATGAGAAAAATTCATCTCTTGGTCTCCCTCTACCAATTTTACCCTCCACGCTGCCATCCAATATTAAATTGGTGACCCCTTGATGCCTCAGAACATGTCCTACCAACTGATCCCTTCTTCTTATCAAGTTGTGCCACAAACTCCTCTCATCCCGAATTCTATTCAATACCTCCTCATTAGTTATGTAACCTACCCATCTAATCTTCAGCATTCTTCTATAGCACCACATTTCGAAAGCTTCTATTCTCTTCTTTTCTAACTACTTATCGTCCATGTTTCACTTCCATACGTGGCTACACTGCATACAAATACTTTCACAAACGACTTCCTGACACTTCAATCTATACTCGATGTTAACAAATTTCTCTTCTTCAGAAACGCTTCCTTCCCATTGCCAGTCTACATTTATATCCTCTCTGCTTCAACCATCATCAGTTATGCTCCCCAAATAGAAAAACTCCTTTACTACTTTAAGTGTCTCATTTCCTAATCTGATTCCCTCAGCATCCCCGACTTAATTCGACTACATTCCATTATCCTCGTTTTGTTTTTGTTGATGTTCATCTTATATCCTCCTTTGAAGACAATGTCTGTTCCGTTCAACTGTTCTTCCAAGTCCTTTGCTGTCTCTGACAGAATTACAATGTCATCGGCGAACCTCTAAGTTTTTGTTTCTTTGGATTTTAATACCTGCTCCGAATTTTTCTTTTGTTTCCCTTACTGCTTGCTCAATACACAGATTGAATAACATCGGGGAGAGGCTACAACCCTGTCGCACTCCCTTCCCAACCACTGCCTTCCTTTCATGCCCCTCGACTCTTATAACTGCCATCTGGTTTCTGTACAAATTTAAATAGCCTTTCACTCACTGTATTTTACCCCTGCTACCTGTAGAATTTGAAAGAGAGTATTCCAGTTAACATTGTCAAAAGCTTTCTCTAAGTCTACAAATGCTAGAAACGTAGGTTTGCCTTTTCTTAATCTTTCTTCTAAGATAAGTCGTAAGGTTAGTACTGCCTCACGTGTTCCAACATTTCTACGGAACCCAAACTGATCTTCCCCAAGGTCGGCGTCCACCA
Organism: Schistocerca americana; assembly: GCF_021461395.2. Lineage (NCBI taxonomy): Eukaryota > Metazoa > Arthropoda > Insecta > Orthoptera > Acrididae > Schistocerca > Schistocerca americana. Next base: position 44,480,781 of record NC_060120.1, read on the forward strand.
GTTTTTCCATTCGTTTGTAAAGAATTCGTGTTAGTATTTTGTAGCTGTGACTTATTAAACTGATAGTTCGGTAATTTTCACATCTGTCAACACCTTCTTTCTTTGGGATTAAAATTATTATACTCTTCTTGAAGTCTGAGGGTATTTCGCCTGTTTGATACATCTTGCTCACCAGATGGTAGAGTTTTGTCAGGACTGGCTCTCCCAAGGCCTTCAGTAGTTCTAATAGAATGTTGTCTACTCCCGGGGCCTTCTTTCGACTCAGGTCTTTCAGTGATCTGTCAAACTCTTCACGCAGTATCGTATCTCCCATTTCATCTTCATCTACATCCTCTTCCATTTCCATAATATTGTCCTCAAGTACATCGCCCTTGTATATACCCTCTATATACTCCTTCCACCTTTCTGCTTTCCCTTCATTGCTTAGAACTGGGTTTCCATCTGAGCTCTTGACATTCATGCAAGTGGTTCTCTTTTCTCCAAAGGTCTCTTTAATTTTCCTACAGGCAGTACCTAGCATACCCCTAGTGAGATAAGCCTCTACATCCTTACATTTGTCCTCTTGCCATCCCTGCTTAGGCATTTTGCACTTCCTGTCGATCTCATTTTTTCCTTTTTGCCCGCTTCATTTACTGCAATTTTATATTTTCTCCTTTCTTCAATTACATTCAATACTTCTTCTGTTACCCTAGGATTTCTATTAGCCCCCCCTCATTTACCTACTTGATCCTCTGCTGCCTTCACTACTTCATGCCGCATAGCTACTCATTCTTCTTCTACTGTATTTCTTTCCCCCACTGTTGTCAATTGTTCCCTTATGCTCTCCTGAAACTCTGTACAACCTCTGGTTCTTTCAGTTTATTCAGGTCCCATCTCCTTAAATTCCCACCTTTTTGCAGTCTCTTCAGTTTTTAATCTACAGTTCATAACCAATAGATTGTGGTCAGAGTCCATATGTACCCCTGGAAATGTCTTGCAATTTAAGACCTGGTTCCTCAATCTCTGTCTTACCATTATGCACTTCCTGTCGATCTCAATTTTGAGAACATTAATAAAGTCTCGGAATATACAAGTGTGTTAAAAACCACGGAACGCAAGCAAGCCAACGATATTATTTACAATGCGGCGCTCTCGCAGGATATGTAATTCATGTTATGAAGTGGTAGTGTAGTATTTATAAAACCCAATTAACACGTCAAGCTCTCTGTGGAAACGTTAGCATCAATGGTATATGACTAATAATTCCACTGCATTCATGATGACATGCGGACCCAAGTGCAGTTTCAAAGCCACTTATAGCTCTCGTTATCCAACAGAGAGTAACCTTTAAATACCTAAGCTATTCATAAACATACAGTTTTGGAAATTCTGGAACTTTCAGTGACATGAGGCACTGTGTTCTGGATATTGATTTACGTTTTACAGTTACCTCATATTCTACGGACTTCTCCAGTATATAACGAAGTTTTCCATGTTACTATCTGTCTGCGGATCAGTTGTAAACCACTGGCTTTACTTCACACGTTGCGTCGATCAGCAAAAGCCTGCCGAAAACCGAGATGCTGATCGCCATCAATAAGAAGACCTCATATCAAAAATTATGCATAAGAGCTTTCTTCTTTGACGATTTCCGTGACTCAGTTACATCTTCTTACATAATGATGCAGATAAACAACAGTAATACAGTTACAAATCATAGGACAATTTGTTTATATTTCTATACTGCGATAAATATAGAGATTGTAATAATCAGATTGATTAGATATTGTAGATATTGATTATAGATATTGTAATAATCAGATAGAATTCATGTAAAACACAGTGGTGTATTCAGTAAGAATAATTAATCAAGTCCTGACATAAAATTTAATCTATTGCACAATAAATTCATATCATTATTTCAAAATAGCTTTCTAATAAAATCAGGACAGTAAAGCGCCAAGTAAACAACCATGCATCTATAGAGGGATCAAAGCATTTCATGAAAGGAAAAGGAAAATGTATCCGTTGGCAAGAACAAATAGAAACCTACAGTAGTTGCACACAGCAAAATCTGCTCAAAATTACTGAGAGAATTTATTAAAAATCATGGAACATGCACATTACGTCGGAAATCGGTGATTCTGAAACCATACTTATGGCTGTGTCGAATGTAATGCAACGAGAAGCAAACAGACACAGAACAGGATAACACGACTAAAGAAGGGAAGGGACATAAATGATGACTCAAAGATAGCAAATATGTTTAATAATCATTTGTTAAATATAGTAGAAAATCACAGCAGAATCAACGAGAAAGCAGCTCTCATAAAACTGATTTATATCAATGTCACTAAGTTGTCCTTCCAAAATTAAGAAAGTATATATGTTCTTTGAAAAATAAAAGCTCATCTGGAGTTGACTGTGTTTCCAACAGAGTATTAAAGATTTATTCCCATTTAATGAGCCATGTCTCATCTGAAATCCTTAACGCATCATTAAATCAAAGCGTATTTCCAGAAAGATTGAAATATTCCTTTGTTAAAACCATCTATAAAAGAGATGAGAGGAAAAATGTCAATAATTTTTCTTGTTTCACTACCAATATCATTTTCCAAAAAATTTTTAGAATGTGATTTATTCAAAATTAGATCCCAGCTGAGCAACGATCGTATACCCAGTAAATCACAGACCTAATTTCAGAAAAGTTGCTCTATTGAGAATGCTGACTCACCAAATTTTACTATCAGCAAATAACAAAATACCATCGGCTGGTGTTTTCTGCATCCTATGTAAGGCACTTGCCTTTGTGAATCGCAACGTCCTCCTAGATAATCATACAATGAAGGCTTTCACGAGCGGATGGTACTGTTGTTGATAATTCTTCCGGGTTATATGGCCGTGGTCCATGGAATTCTTCTATTCCTAACGTTTCGTCCAATACTACGTTGGACATCCTCAGAGGTATGGCTGGTCCTGCTGAGTCCTGCCGACAGGACTCAGCAGGAGCAGCCATACCTCTGAGGATGTCCAACGTAGTATTGGACGAAACGTTAGGAATAGAAGAATTCCATGGACCACGGCCATATAACCTGGAAGAATTATCAACAACAGTTCTCCTAGATAAACTGAGGTTTTATAGGATTTATGGTATAGTCAACCAATGGATAATGTCATATCTAACCAAATGAGTGCAGCAGACTTAGTAATTCAACCAGTGCAACCAGGGGAGATGCTTCCGACTGAAGAAATCACGTATGTGTTTCTCCCAGGCTCAGCCTTAAGTCCGCTATTATTCCTCACATCCTCACGTATGTAAACGATCTACCGTCTAATATGCATCAACCAAAATTAGTTTTTTGCTCAGATGACAACACCATTTAACTCAATCCAAGTGTGCATACAGAAAACGAAGAATAGTTAAACAATGTTCTTAGAACTGCAACTGACTGTTTTTCTATGAATGGTCTCACTTTAAATTGTAATAAGGCATAACGTGTTCTGTTCTGCACATCTGGTGGCACTACACCAATGATATGTGTTACACATGGCTAGGAAATACCAAACAGCCTGGAAGCTTCAAAATTTGTAGGTGTGTTTATCGATGAGAATTTAAACTCGAACGGACACGTTTTGGATCACCTGAAACAACTCAGTTCAGCCACATTTTCACTTAGAATCATTGCAAACCTTGGGGAGAAACATATCAGTAGATTGACATATTTTGCATATTTTCTTTCAGTAATGTCATACGGAATAAAGTTCTCAGGTAACATATCTTTAAGAAAGAAAGCCTTCACTGGTAAGCAACATAGCTCGATTAAACTTGGACCGTACATAGAAAGAACTGCTACATTATATTACAAAGTATAAGTGAATAAATTGGGGAGACATATTACAAAACATTGACATGTTCCAGCGAAAAGACAGCAGTTTTCAGCAGCTGTGGTGGAGGATTGGAACGCCCTGCCACAGGAAATTCTGGCCAACCTTTTGGCCAGTGTGAGAGCACGCTGCAGGGCATTCATTGCCGTCCATGGTGATCACACATCTTACTAAGGACAACGTCCCGCCTTTTGTAATTTCCGTGGGATTTCTTTTACTTATCTTCTGTATTATAATGTAGGAAGCTCTTTCTGTGTAGGATCCAAGTTTGATCTAGACAGCAATGACACTTTACCTGTTCTACTGTTTCGTAGTTAATAATTATTGAAGCCCTTGGCACTTGATCAGCGTGTGTAACTTCTGTTTAATATCTGATCAACATAGTATTTTGATCAACATTATATTTATATGTAATTGTTTCTGCTTTTTATTAGATACTAAAAGATGTGGTTAATATTGAACACCCATGCGTAAGACCTTGCTTTAACTTCGTCTGTGTACATAAAGCTAACCTTCTGTTTAATGCAATTTGTATTGCTTACACTGCACGTTATATGAATCCATCGTCCAGAAGGTTGGAAAGCCTTTCCCTTTTTACTATGTCAAACACATTTGTTGATCAGTGAAATCTGTAGAAGCTAAAAGCTCTATTCTGTGTGCCTTCAATGTGTGATATTACGGTTATCAGTTTGGACATAATGAAAGTATTCATGCTATTGCACAAACCCGTTTTTGAGTTACCCTGGGAAATATTTTGTTTGGTATACAAAGTTGACGGTTACCTATTAATTAATCTCCTTTCTTGCATACTGGACTTACTGTTGCTTTATTCCAGCTCTCCAGCACCAGCTCACATGCCCAAATACTATTTAAGGAGGTCAGCTAATGAGTTTTATAATATTTAATGGTGCATGCTTACACACCTCGTTAGGCATATAGTTATATGCTGACTTACATATAATCTTCACTGTGACGAGTATTGCTTGGGAAATCAGTAGAACAGCCCAGCCATTTCTTGTCTGGTAACAGGTTACATACAACCATAAGTTCTTCCTCTTCCTTCAGTTGTCTTACTGTGGCATATTCTCCCCTGTCTGTCTTCAGAATTATGCTCTGTCTCCTTCACGTAACAATTTCAACCTGACATTTTAATTTTTCGTTCTTGTTACTGTTGTTTTAGTTTGTAAACCTGTATTACCTTCAGAGCTTTGTGACTATTTTCAGTATGTTTTATGATAATTTTTGCACTGTTTTCACTGAATATTTTCAGACCCAACTTCCTGTGTAATTATTCTTTTTTTTTTGCCTGGGGCGTACAGAGGTGCTTACTATGTTGTACTTACTATTTTTCAATTCATGATTCTTGTTAAGTGGTGGCCTACTTCTCAAACATTTGTTGCAAATATCTGATGCTGTTTCATTTTAATAAGCTTTCTTTAATTTTTTTTGTTGGTTGGTTGTTTTCTTAGAAGCTCAATGTCTCTTACCCATTCCTAAATCTGTAATTTACAGATACAACCTGTTTTAATATCATTCTTTCCGCACACTCCGATTCCTAGTTTGGAGCCAATAGTTGAAATATGACGAAGACAGCATCATCTATATTTATGAATGTAGTTATGTCTGAAAGAAGTCTTGATGTTACCAACGCCCTTATTCAAATTTGTGGATATGAGGTTAAATCATTTCTAGAATCTTGCAGCTTATAAAAGAAACCTTATAGCTATTCCCAAACCAGTCGTCCGAGCTTTAACCACGAATAGTGTTAGATACAGCGTTCTATTTATTTTTCAGTTTTCTATACGTTTTCTCCCTCATTCGGGCACACTAATATAATTGTTTGTTTTCATCCTGGCCATATGAATACCTGCTGTATTCCATAACGTCATTCGTGTGTTCGATGCATTATTTCTGTTCTTTTTGTTACTGTTAACATATCTATAAATATGCCACTCCGTTTCCACGGTTTGGAAGTCACTTCTCTGCCGCTGAGGCGACCATATTTGCTGTTTGGGGCTATGTCCTCAAGAAAGTTGGCTTTGACAACCATCTGGAGATCGATGACCTAAGAGAAAGGCTTAAAAACCAGGAAATTAGAAATTTTACCAAGAGATTATCTTTCTTTTTCTTGACAAAACTTGAAAGATGGCTACACTGAGTCACAGCGCCAGAGATTGCGCCAAAGATTATTATTCCGCCGCCTCCACTGATGCAGTAGTAGTTGAGAGGATGTCGAGGGCAGTTGTTGTTCTGTTGGGTGAGATAGTAGATGCTGTTCGGTTGGTGTAATGTATAGATGGAAGATGTTGCAATTGTCACAGTGTATTTGAGAAAGGAGATGGGCTTTTGATTTATGATGCTGGTGTACTGGAAAATTTGGGTCGTGCTCATTTATTAGACTTGTAATTCTGGTTTCTATATGCAATAACAGGATTTCTGGTTTTTCAATTAGTTCATTGTTAATGGTGTTTAAAATATTTTGTCATATTGAGAAAGAACCGAGCCAGATACATGTACGTTGAGTCACACTACCACACACAGAACAGTTACTGTTGTGCTTTGTTGTTTCGTAGCTTTTATAATTGCAAGGGACTTAATTAATCAATTGTGTTAATGGAAATTCCTTGTCATTCTTTATTTTTATTTTATGCAGTCAGATTGCGTGCTGATAATAGTCAGGGCCAACCGGTTACGAGACTTCGTAACCGGTCACGCAGCTACTAAAATTATTTCATTTATTCATTAATATTAGTCTTTTCTTTTTAATTAAGCCCCGATGCAAAATGTCCGTTCATGTCGTCTGCTACAGTTTTCAGCATTCTCCGCCGTTGTGTTGAGATATGAAATATCCCTTACGTAGCTCATTAAAGATTTTTACGATACATCGAACAGCTGATCACTGGAACATATAGCTATCTGCTCTCTAATTATTCAGAAGAAAGGAGAGAGAGAGAAGCGCTCTATAAGAGATTTGAAATCTATTCAATTTAAAATTAAAAGATCAGAGTGTTTAACGCAGGAAATTGTTGCACTGATATAAATGTAAAAAAAGGAATCCGCTGGTGGCTACTGCAACACAGTACGGAGTATAGCGGCTGTCATAATTAGCAGCCAATATAAAACAATCTGAAATGAATGTGGGTTGAGACGCGTGCTACTTAGGCGATTATCAAAAGTCAGATGCGTCCGGAAAACCAAAGATATGGATGTAAGAATAAATAGCACAGGCAGAGGGAAGCCTTGAGACCTTATCATACACTCTGACAGGTAGACGGAGAGAGTGCTCAACTGACTGACGTCTGTCCCACCTCATTACTTGTTCACAGTTGTATGAACTCAGGTATACGCAGTGGACTACTTTTAGAAATAAGCAAACATAATAGTAGAGGATGATATTTCACCCCTGCATTAGCAGGTCTATACAGCAAAATGCAATGTAAGAGGTCGTAATGAGTATGGTGACAGAATTTCGACCATCGCAGGTAAGTCTTACGATCAAAATCCAGCTCCGTATCGGAAAACGGGCTGGTTCTGAGATGTGTTACGTGTGACTGTGGAAACGTACGACACGCAGAGAAATGCGTAGCGTTGTTAGCCATCATGGTTGCTTCTTTACAAAATATCTTAAAAATAAATGTGTGGCTAAAAATGTGCATCAATAATAGCTGAAGAGTTCGTGCCTTGAACGCATGTCACAAACTGTATCAGCAAAAGCTGAAGCTTCAAACCGGTTTCATTTAACTAACAAAGAAATTTCGATTAAAAAAAATACTTTTTAGTGGGCATTAGTTTGAACTGTACCTACTGACAACTCACAGGGTTGTCAATAATTACTTGAAATTATCACAAACGCGACACAAAAAAAACGACAAATACTAATGGTTATGAAAATAAAATTGTTCACGGTAGGGAATTCGACATTTTTAAAACTTTACTTTTTATTTAAAAAAACCACGTATATTACATGTTAAGTTACTTATAAATTTTGAACACGAAAAGGCGTCTATAACAGCTTGGCCAACAATTTCTTTGATGTGACTCCGTTATGTGTACCGAAGAAAATATAGTGTTGCAGTAGTTCACTCATAAGGTTTCGTAAATTCATTTATTGGCGCATCTTGAAAATATTGTATTTCGTGCTCTCACTCTGATATTAATGTGTTTATAAAACCGTACCGTCACAGTGTTTTCATAAGACGCTACTTTATTATTAGCAGTGTGCTACCGGTGGATGTTCTGTCTTTGCTCACTGTGGATGATGCAGATTCAATGGATAGTCGCAGGATGGAGCAGCTGCAACTAAAGGCTTCGATATTCTTGAAGGATTATATTTTCGCCCTCACACACCATGTGGCGACGGGGTTGGCGGGTGAGAGAGTGGTGGTAAGGTGGGGGAGAAAGGAGTTTAACAGATAAATGACGTGCAAATTCCTTAATATACTCTGGAGCTCTATTACAATATTCTGTTCACTCTTCCCTCTATGCAGCCCTGTTTTACGAGCGACATATACAAAATATTTATTTACAAAATTGAAGTTCAGCCTTAAATACCTTTATTATATGTTTGGCAGCTGCTGGTTCCCTCTTTGTCAATATTTTTCCACAACATTTTCAGAACGGTGGAGTTAACTTCAGTGTGTGTGTGTTGAAAATCGTTGGTACTGGTTGCTTTGTTTTAGAGTATGAAATTCACGCGTGCAGAGTACATAGTGCATTTTTAGTTAAAATTTTATGTTGTATTATTTGAATTTTTGATGTTGATGACTTTATCGTATGTAATGTTATCATAAAATGGTCTCTCAATTAATTAGACATTGTTTCTTTCACAAGAGAATGTGTTTTTGTTGGAATTATACTTCAACAAAACTTATCCCCATAGCTGGACGCTTATAGTGGATTCAGAGAACAATCTGCAATGGAAGGTAATACATATTAATGGAGTTTCAAAAGCATATAACATGAAAACAGCGGCATTCGTGTCGAAAACAAGCATTGAAGCTACTTGCGAAAATTTAGAGTGGTGATCGGTCAGAAAACGATTAAGTAATTGTCGGCTGTATAGTATCTGGCAAAATGTTAATTAACGTATTTATTTTCTTGTTTACTTCGATGTCCACTTAGTTGAAAAATAAATCTGATGGATGCATAAATAAATACAGAGACATATCTTAAACTTGCATAGAAACCAACTGTTATGTGATAATGAGATGTGGAATTGACAGCAACGAGACAAAATAATTGCAAAACGACGATAACTATTGTGAAGCGCAATGAAAGAGCCTTAGATAGGTAAAATTAGAAACGACGAGCCAAAATGTCTTGAACACGCAGCTACCAAAATCGAAGATTCCCATATCCAGAAATTACGGCCTATGGAAAACTAATTTTTACCAATTCAAAGAAAGATGAGATGTCAGTCTACTCCAGTCAAGCTAATGTCGGTAGGGGAGATCACACACTGTTGTACGGAAGGAGAATATAAAAGGAAAAGACTATACACAATAAGAAGAAAGCAATTTTTTAAATCATTAATCTCGATCACACTAGACAAGAGTGCTGAACCAGAACCGGCCAGCTGGTTTTCAGGCGGCTTTCCGACCTCGTTTAGGCAAGTGTCAGCTGGTCTCCCATATTCGTCCCGGAAACACGATACAAAAACAGTTAAGATATTATAACACACATAACGAAGTTTAGCCGAGGCACAGATTTAGCACAAGACTTTCCTCCGTTGAGATTAAATGACATTGAGACGGGGTAGGACATTCAGTCACAAAATTAATTTAAATAAATTTTACAAATCATGAAAACAACGGAGCTTGCACGACGGAAAACGGTACGAATCTTGTTCCCTACGTAAAAGCTGAGAAAGATGGTGCAGTTGTTGAGACTCTGGTGTAGCAGGTGGGAGGCGTGAGATTGACGTCAAAGTCAGATCACCACTTCAGAAGCAACTCTTTAGCTCTAGTATTGTGTTTGAGACAAACTTCTTCCTTTTTAAGTAAAAACGCTCTGATTACTGTGGTGTCTAGGAAGCCTCCATACTAGGTTCGCTAGACAAACATTCAAACAGGTTGTATTAATGAGTTTTATTACAATAAGAAGAGTACAATACTTAAATTTTTCAATTACACAGATGTGTCGCAAGGAAAGGGCGACATACAAGATAATCAGTCTTCTTCAGTATAGACAGTTCCAAGACTGTGCTACATAGAAAGTACAAACGAAGTGAATATGGAATGACCATATAAAATTAATCATCGTTAAAGCAGATGGCAGACTGAGATTCATTGGAAGAATCCTAAGGAAATGGGATCCGAAAACAAAGGAAGTAGGATACAGTACACTTGTTCGCCCACTGCTTGAATGCTGCTCACTAGTGCGGGATCCGTACCATATAGGGTTGATAGAAGAGATGGAGAAGGTCCAACGGAGAGCAGCGCGCTTCGTTACAGGATCATTTAGTAATCGCGAAAGTGTTACAGAGATGATAGATAAGCTCCAGTAGAAGACTCTGCAAGAGACGCTCAGTAGCTCGGTACAGGCTTTTGATGAAGTTTCGAGAACAGACCTTCACTGAGAAGTCAAGCAATATATTGCTCCCTCCTACGTATATCTCGCGAAGAGACCATGAGTATAAAATCAGAGAGATTAGAGTCCACACAGAGGCATACCGACAATCTTTCTTTCCACGAACAATACGAGGCTGGAATAGAAGGGAGAACCGATAGAGGTACTCAAAGTACCTTCCGCCACACACCGTCAGGTGGCTTGCGGAGTGTGGATGTAGATGTAGATGTAGACCTAGCGTTAACGCTGCTATCCAAGTCACTAGTCTTGAAGCTGCTGCCGGCCGCGGTGGTCTAGCGGTTCTAGGCGCGCAGTCCGGAACCGCGCGACTGCTACGGTCGCAGGTTCGAATCCTGCCTCGGGCATGGATGTGTGTGATGTCCTTAGGTTAGTTAGGTTTAAGTAGTTCTACGTTCTAGGGGACTGATGACCACAGATGTTAAGTCCCATAGCGCTCAGAGCCATTTGAACCATTTTTTTTTTTTTTTTTGAAGCTGCTATTGAACTGGGTCGTCACCAGTCGGTCGCGGTGCTTATGTCCTCTTCACATAGGGACCGCAGCTGTCGCGTTGTCGTCCTAGAGGGAGGTTCGGTCGACGTGCGATTGGCTGACTTCTTCTCACAGCCTTCTCTTCTCTGTCGTTCCCTTCTGGCATGCCGGCGCTTGACTTTACGCCGTAACAGTTACCACTGCTCATCAGTGTGCTTCTACACTTACATTTACGCTCCGCAAGCCACCTCATGGTGTGTGGTGGAGGCTGCTTTGATCATATTGTGGAATATTGTTTTCCACGCTCATGAACTTGAAATTTTCCTGTGTCATCTTCTGCAATTATAGTCAGTTGTTATTTCGGCCCTGTTTCATCTGACAACAATTCTATTTTTGTCATCGCTAAGTACCAATAATCAAATTAACAAAATGAGGAATTTAACTTCGTTCCTTGGAATCAGTGTGCTCCTGCAAAATATTTTCTCTTAAGGAGCTACTAGAAGAAACATATATTAATTCGTTGTGAATGAGGTCCTTATACAATTTTGCTGTCTGTCGCTGTTCCAAGTTGACAGGCAGTACACACCTTCAGTATTTGCAGACATTCCGCTGTGATCGCAAGTCTTGGATCGCTGAACACTAACACTAATCCGTTTAGAGGCGTGTAATAGCATCGAGATCTCAGATTAAGTACCTTGGTGGGTGGAAGCAACACAGCCCGTCACGAGTGTGAGGCTGCGTAGGAGATCACTGGCAAGCTCACAAATGAGCAAGTTCTTTCACGTACTACATGTAGAATCGTATAGGAGCAAAATACTTGGATATAAACAGCACATTCGGCTCGGCGCCTGCAAAGGTGATGAAACTACGTCATAGTGAGTGTGTGTGTTAAAAGCAATCGCATAAACACTGCACGCCCGTTGATGTTTTACATATTTATTAGACAGATTTGTCGCACAAATATCCGTGCTTTCATTCTAGAGTATTTAAGTATATATAATGTCGTGATGCACTCCGAAAAATGTCGGAAAGTGATACTCTTCTACGCGAATATGTGCAACATCATAATGTCCTCCAATCACACACCGTGATTTTTATCTGTACTGTCGTTACATATTCTAATTTAACACTCATAACCAGAAGCGACGCGATGATAATGTGATCAACTTATAAGGTGTATACTGCGATTTTCAAGGTGTTGAAAGTAGTTAGTACCATCCGTTTGTAACCTATGTTTATACCGCCATACTCCCTTCCAGTCTTTTGCATTATCGAAGAGTATGGATGTGGTATGTTGGAACATGGTGTTACATGTTACATGGCATATTCTGCAAAAACGGCCATAACAAGCACACGCGTAAACCATTTTAAACAAACGACACGCGTTAAATTCTTACTAACTATACATTATTGGTGTGTGGAGTTGCTAAACTGTGCTATAAAAAACAGTTACCCCCTACTAACATAGGATGGGAACAGAACAGACAAGCACTTTATGTCAGAGAAATTTAAGATGGTAAAGAGCTACACTCAATCGTCCACCTGGTTCAAATGGCTCTGAGCACTATGGGACTTAACATCTGAAGTCATCAGTTCCCTAGACTTAGAAGTACTTAAATGTAACTAACCCAAGAACATCACACACATCCAAGCCCGAGGCAGGATTCGACCGTAGTAGCCCCGTGGTTCCGGAGTGAAGCGCCTAGAACCGCTCGACCACAGCGGCCGACCGTCCACCTGGTAGAAGGCAGAAACGACACTGCCACACTTGCCTGTTGCCGCAGCAGCTGCCGAAGCCTCACACAAATAGCGTCTCACCAAGGAGAGAACCTTAGTCTCCCTTGTTCATTCTGCTGAAAATAGTCTACCTCGCAATGAAGCACCTGAGATGATGCTAGCAGGTTTCCGTCCTCGGAGTAGGGAAGCACCTTAAATCACTTAATAAAAATAAGTTTTCGACCAGACTGTATATCAATTACGTCTACATCTGTATGGATACTCCTCAAATCACATTGAGTGCCTGGCAGAGGGTTCATCGAATCACCAAAACAGTAGTTCTCTATTATTCCACTCTCTAACAGCGCGCGGAAAAAACGAACAACTATATATTTCGTTGTGACGTCTGATTTTCCTTATTTTATTATGATGGTGGCTTCTCCCTCTGTAGGTCGGCGTCAACAAAATATTTTCGGCCGACCGTTATGGCCGAGCGGTTCTAGGCGATTCAGTCCTGAACCGCGCGACCGCTACGGTCGCTGGTTCGAATCCTGCCTCAGGTATGGATGTGTGTGACGTCCTTAGGTTAGTTAGGTTTAAGTAGTTCTAAGTTCTAGGGGACTGATGATCTCAGATGTTAAGTCCCATAGTGCTCAGAGCCATTTGAACCATTTTTGAACCATTTGAAACAAAATATTTTCGCATTTTGAGGAAGAAGTTGGTGACTGAAATTTCGTGAGAAGATCCCGTCGCAACGTGAAAAGCGTTTGTTTCAATGACGTCCACCCCAAATCCTGTATCATGTCCAAGACACTCTCCACCCTATTTCTCTGTTATACAAAACGTACTGCCCTTCCTTGAAATTTCTGGATGTGAAAGGTATGTGCTGAGATTCGATCAGGATAGAGCCAGTGAAAAATGTCGATAGTTTCCAACCGCAAGGTTGGACGAGTAGTACATCTTCGAGTAGTAAGATCTTTGACAGCTAACAGAGCTAGGTGCACGCGGTAAAAGTTTGAGTAGTGGTGAGGAGATGCGCAGAGACAGCAGACATGTTTCGAGTCGGAGCTAGATGCCCGCAGGAGGCAGCCGGGTCGTGACAGCATCAAAGTAAGCATTGGAGCTACGCACATAATAAGCTATATATTGAGCGAAACTCGGCACATACCTGGGGAAACTAGAAAGAGTAATTAATAAAATAGGTTTTCTTTGGTTAAATAATGTCTAAAAGCTAGATAGAAATCCCATTGTTGATGCAATAAGCGTTTTGTGAAACTTTCTCGTAAATCCATGCTATAGAAGTTTTTTTAGTTTTTCGCATGTGCCTTAAAAGTTTGAACAATAAATAATTTTTTGATAAAATTAGAGTTTCATCTCACACCTTATGTCGTTCTCTGCATCCTGTGCTTGCATTGAACCAAAAGGTACATTAAAGTAAAGTTCCCGTGAGTAAAGCTAATAATTTCATTTATCAGAGTAAAATAATCTATATGCCATTGCACAGTTGGGAAATTATTCAGATCAGGACAGAATTTTTATTAAGTAACAAACTGGGCCAAAATGAGTAAAGTTATCTAGAATGACAGTTTTATGCCATTGCACTACGGCTGAGTTGAATATACGTTTTATTATCGGGTAAACGGGAAGGAGTGCACGAGCTAAGACCACAGACGCAGTCATATGCAGGTTGGTGACTTTCATTTATTTTTACCACTAACCTTTAATGCAGTCAGATGTGTATTTTGAGTATTAATTTTCCAACAATATTTTCATGCAGTCAGATAAAGTTCAGTTCAGTTAAATACGCAGTCAGATGCAAGTTTTAAAAGCAGTCACATGCAGTTCAGTCTAGTTTAAAATAGAGAAATTCTATTAACAACACATTCAGATGTACTCCATTAATTGTGTCTGGTAAATACCCTACACTGCGCAATAGTACTCCAAAAGAGGACCAACAAACATAGTGCAGGCAGTCTGTTTAGTAGATCTGTTGCACCTTCTATGTGTTCTCCCAATAAAAGGCAATCTTTGCTTCGCTTTCTCCACAACATTTTCTATATGTTGATACCAATTTAAGTTGTTCGTAATTGTAATTTCTAGGTATTTAGTTGAATTTAAAGCCTTTGGATTTGATTGTTTTATCGTGTAACAGAAGTTTAGCGCATTCATTTTATCAAAGATAAGGATGCCCTCACACTTTTCATTATTTAGAGTCAACTGCCACCTTCCACATCATACATACATCTTTTCTACATCGTTTTGGAATTTGTTTTCATCTTCTGATGACTTTACTAGACGATGGAAGGTAGTATCATCTGTAAACAACATAAGACGGCTGCTCAGATTGTCTTCTAAATCGTTTATATAGATAAGGAAGAGCAGAGGGACTATAACACTACACTTAGGGAACGCCAGAAATAACTTCTGGTGTACTCGATGACTTTGCGTCAATTGATACGAACTATGACCTCTCTGATGGGAAATCATGAATCCAGTTCCATTACTGAGACGATATTCTATAAGCACGCAATTTGATTACAAGCCGCCTGTGACGTACGGTGTTAAAAGCCTTCTGGAACTCTAGAAATACGAAATCAAATCAATCTGCAATCTTTTGTCAATAGCACTCAGCACATTGTGTGAGTAAAGAGCTAGCTGTGTTTCACAAGAACGGTGTTTTCTAAATCCGTATTGACTGTGTGTCAAAATACTGTTCTCTTCGCTGTAATTCATAATGTTCCAAAGTCTTGCTTCGTATCAATGATATGGAACTGTACTTTAGTGGATTACTCCGTTCTTGAATACTGATGTGACATCTGCAACTTTCAGGTGTATGGGTATGGATCTTCCGTCTAGCGAGAGGTTATACCTATATGTTTGTTAAGCATGGAGTTATTGCATCAACTTACTCTGAAAGGAACCTAATTGGTATACGTTCTGGACAGGACTAAGTGCTTTTATTAAGTAATTTTAGATGCTTCACTTCTCCGAGGGCATCTGCTTCTAAGTTACTCTTGTTGGAAGCTGTTCTTCATCCTAATACTATAAAAAAAAAAAAATGTCGTGTGGCTACGGCCTCCCGTCGGGTAGACCGTTCGCCTAATACTATAATGTCTGCTTCGTCTTCTTCGGCGAAAGAATTTCGATAGGCCGTATTCAGTAACTCTGCTTTAGCACCACTGTTATCTGTAGTCTTTCCATTACTATCGCGCATAGAAGGCATTGATCGTGTCTTACAGCTAACGTACTTTACATACGACAAGAATCTCTTTGGATTTTCGGCCAGGTGTCGTGACAAAGTTTCATTGTGGAAACTGTCATAAGGAGCTCGCATTGAAGTCCCGCCCTAAATTTCGAGCTACTGTAAAAGATGGCCAGTCTTCGAGATTTTGCGTCTCTTTAAATCTGGCATGCTTTTTTCTGTTCTGCCTCTGTTTGTGTATCTAGGGTGATCAGATCCGTCATTTGTTAATTTATTTAGTATAAATCTTCCAACTGCTCTCGGTGGTATTTCTTTGAATTCGAGCCACAGCTGGTCTACCCTTGCATTGTTAATTTGTAAGGAGTGGAGAATGTCCCCCAGGAAAGCGTCAAACGAATTTTTATCTGCTTTTCTGAGCTGGTATACTTTCGTTTATTTTTGGAAGATTTGGAAGTTGCGGTATTCAGTCTCACTACGACAACCCTGTGTTCACCAATCCCTGTATCCGTTAGGATGCTCGTTATTAGCTCAGGATTATTTGTTGCTAAAGGGTCAAGTGGGATTTCACTACCGTTTATTGTTCGCACAAAATCTTAAACAAATTGCCGTAAGTAATTTTCAGATAATGCGTTTGGAACAATTTGGATGATGTTTTACGCGTACCTCCTGATTTAAAATGTATTTCCGCCAACATATCGAGGGTAAATTTAAGTCATCACCAACTACACTGAAGCGCCAAAGAAACTGGTACAGGCATCCGTATTCAAATACAGAGATATGTAAACAGGCAGAATGTGGCGCTGCGGTCGGCAACGCGTATGTGAGACAACAAGTGTCTGGCGTGGTTGTTAGGCCGCTTACAGCTGCTACAGTCGCAGGTTATCAAGATTTAAGTGAGTTTGAACGTGGTATTATAGTCGGCGCACGAGAGATGGGACACAGCATCTCAGCGGTAGCGATGAAGTGGGGAATATCCCGTACGACCATTTCCGAGTGTATCGTGAATATCAGGAATCCTGTAAAACATCAAATCTCCGACATCGCTGCTGCTGGAAAAAGATCCTACAAGAACGGGACCAACGACGACTGAAGAGAATCGTTCAACTTTACAGAAGTGGAACCCTTCCTCAAATTGCTGCAGATTCCAATGCTGGGCCATCAGCAAGTGACAGCGTGCGAACCATTCAACGAAACATCATCGATATGGGCTTTCGGAGCCGAAGACGCGTGCAGTGTGCAGTTGGAGTAATATGGGACCCCTAATAGGTCTAGATACTACCCTGACAAGTGACACGTTCGTAATGATCCTGTCTCATCATCTGCATCCAATCACGTCTATTGTGCGTTCCGACGGACTTGGGTAATTCCAGGTGGACATTGCGACACCGCACATGTCCAGAATTTCCACAGAGTGTCTCCAGGAGCACTCTTCTGATTCTAAGCACTTCCGCTGGCCACCAAATTCCGCAGACACGAACATTATTGACCATATCTGAGATGCCTTGCAATATACTGTTCAGGAGTAATCCCCGCCCACTCGTACTCTTTTGGATTTATGGACAACCCTGCAGGCTTCAGAGTGTCAATTCCTTCCAACACTACTTCAGACATTATTCGAGTCCATGACACGTCGTGCTGCGGCACTTCCGCATGCTCGCCGGGGCCGTACACGATATTAGGCAGGTGTACAACTTTCTTTGGCTCTCCAGTGTATAAATGAATCAGGCAAGTACGTGTTTGAAGTTAGACTCAAGTTGTTTTCGAACTCTTCAGTAATTGTGTAATCCTAGTCTGGAGGTCGGTAAAAGGATCCGATTGTTATTTTATTCCGGTTGCCTAGTTGCTAGGTTCCTTTCAGAGTATGCTGATACAATAGCTCCATACTTAACAATCATATACAAGTAGTAGTTCGACGAAAGATCCCTACCCAAAGACTGCAACGTTGCACAGGTCACACCAATACTGAAGTTAGGAAATAGGAGTAATCCATTGTCCATTGAATTACGGGCCCATATCCTTAACGTCGATATGCAACAGGAGTTTGGAGCATATATTGTGTTCGAACATTATGTATTACCTCGAAGAGAAAAATCTATTGACACACTCAACAAGGATTTAGAAAACATGGTTCTTGCGAAACTCAACTAGCTCTTTACTCACAGGAAGTGTTGAGTGCTATTGGCAAGGGATTTCGAATTCAATCCGCTTTTCTAGACTTCCAGAATGCTTTTCACACTTTACACCACAAGCGTCTTGTAATCAAATTGCCTGATTATGGAACATAGTCTGAGTTATGCAACTGGATTCATTGTTTCCTGTCAGAGAGGTCACAGTTCGTACTAATTGAGGGAAAGTCATCGAACAGAAACAGGAGCGACATCTGACTTCCCCAAGGTAGTGCTATAAGCCACCTGCTGTTCCTTAACTGTATCAACGATTTAGAAGACAATATGACCAGTCGTCTAGTAAAATCATCCGAAAATGAGAACAAACTGGAAAACGATTTAGAGAATATATCTGTATGATGCGAAAATTGGCAATTGACTCCGAATAAGGAATCTATTAAACTTCGGTTACACGATGAACCAGTCAAATACAAAAGTCGTAAATCGAACTATGAGTAAATATCTAGGTATTACAGCCACGACAAACTTCAACTGGAAAGAAAGCGTAGAAAATTTTGTGAGGAAGGCGAAGTAAAGACTACCCTTTTATTGGTGAAATATTGAAGATTCAACAGATCTACTAAAGAGACTACCTACACAACGCTTGTCCGTCCTTTTTTGGAGTACTGCTCCGTGGTTCAGCATCCTCACTACATAGGAGTGCATCGAGAAAGTTCAAGGAAGAACAGAACGTTTTGTATTGTTGAGAAACAGGTGAGAGAGTGTCTCGGAGATGATACAGGATCTAGGATGGACATCATTGAAACAAACGCGTTTCACATTGCGGCGGAATCTTCTCACGAAATTTCAATCACCAACTTTGTCCTCGGAATGCGAAAATATTTTTTTGACCCTGACCTACATAGGAAGAAAATGTTATCACAATAAAATCAGGGAAAACAGATCTCTCACGGAAAGATATGGGTGTTCGTTTCTTCCATGCGCTGTTCGACAGTGGAATAATAGAGAATTATTGTGTTGGTGGTGCCAGGCACTTCAATGTGATTTTCAGAGTATCCTCGTACATGTAGTCAGAGAAGCCAGCAGTCATTCTGATTTTTCTTTTACATGTCTGTCTCTGAAATACTGAGAACGTTTCCAGTGATGAGATGTTATTAACAATTTGCCTGCTAGCAGAGGTCTCCTGTACGGTAAACATTTTGTTTCTTTCGGCTTTACTAGTAAAAAAACTGACGTCAGCCGCCATATAATAGTTTGCACTAGACTCCAGCTCTCAAATGCAGTGGTTTAAGTCAGTTCCTCACTGTGGTTCCTTTTCTTAAGATCTACAAAATACCATTGCTTTTAGGATTGGTTCAAATGGTTCAAATGGCTCTGAGGACTATGGGACTTAACATCTATGGTCATCAGTCCCCTAGAACTTAGAACTACTTAAACCTAACTAACCTAAGGACATCACAGAACACTCAGTCACCACGAGGCAGAGAAAATCCCCGACCCCGCCGGGAATCGAACCCGGGAACCCAGGCGTGGGAAGCGAGAACGCTACCGTACGACCACGAGCTGCGGACGCTTTTGGGATTCATTTGCAACTTTGTAATACCCTTTTCTGACGGTGTTGCCGGAAAATTATGTTTCTCTTGCTGCATTAATGTAACACCTGTGCAATGGCATTGGCGTACTAGTCGTTTACTGGTTTACGCACGACATCCGATCCGACCAGTAGTTGCATCTCATATTAGCGTCCGTCTACAGTTTCATATTCCACCTTCTGCACAGGTCCTAACAAGGTGGGGCTTGCAAAAGTACTTAGCGAGTCAATACTTTAACAATCTTCGGTAAATCACCAGCTCTGTAGAAATGCATGGGTGCTCTCTTCAGGAAAGGCTGAGGCTTGCAAAAACGCGAGTTCAGGCTTGGTGTTATCAACATGTGTGTCATAACGCCAAACAAATACTCTTCAAATCATACTCTAACGTACAGATATCAGCGGCTCACTGCCTGTCACAGTCACTAACGTAGAATGTAGACCACTCACGTTCGAACACTCGAATATGTAATGTAAATGCACACAGAAGGATGAACAGAGGCAGTGTGGCGGTGTTTCCCTACAGCAATGGTTTGACTTTTACTTAGAGTGGGAAATTGGAAATTTGTGGTATGTACTATGGGACCAAACTGCTGAGGTCATCGGTCCCTAGGCTTACACACTTCTTAATCTAACAAACTAATTTACGCTAAGGAAAACACACACACACACACACACACACACACACACACACACACACACACACACACACACGCCCAAGGGAGAACTGAAACCTCCGAGGGGGGAAGCCACGCGAACCGTAGCAAGACGCCCAAGACCGCACGGCTAGCAAGCGCAGCCTTAGAGTGGGCATACGTGTGAAAAATTCAGCTACAATTATTAAAAAGTACAAAAAATGCCCATTAGTTCGCTGCTAGTAATGTCAATTGAGGTACGAAACGTGAAAGCAGCCACTAAGTATGGTAATGTTGCCCACCCGGCCAGCCGCGCGGTCTAACACGCAGCTTCCCGAGCGGAAAGGCGTGCCAGTCCCCGGCACGAATCCCACCGGTGGATTAGTGTCGCGGTCCGGTGTGACAACCAACCTGCGGATGGTTTTTAAGGCGGTTTTCCATCTGCCTCGGCGAATGCGGGCTGGTTCCATTTGTTCCGCCTCAGTTACACTATGTCGGCGATTGCTGCGCAAACACTGTCTCCACGTACGCGTATACCATAATTACTCTCTCATGCAAACATTTGGGGCTACACTCGTCTAGTATGAGAGGTTCCCGTGGTGGAGGCGGGGGGGGGGGGGGGGGGGCAATGGGAGCCGAACAGCACAATAACCCTACGTTTGGTGTGGGGGCGACGGTGGGGTGGGTGGACTGCTGTGGCCTGTTGTACGTTTGTGAACCACTGAGAGCTACAGTGGGGCGAAGCCTCTCGTCGTTTCTAGGTACCCGGTTTAATACACGATACACACAATGGTAATGTTGGCCAGCATTTTTATGGGGGCTAACAAAAAATTCAAATGGCTCTGAGCACTATGGGACTTAACATCCGAGGTCATCAGTCCCCTAGAACTTAGAACTACTTAAACCTAACTAACCTAAGGACATCACACACATCCATGCCCGAGGCAGGATTCGAACCTGCGACCGTAGTGGTCGCGCGGTTCCAGACTGAATCGCCTAGAACCGCTCGGCCACACCGGCCGGAGGGGGCTAACATTTTTTTCGTCATTTTGCATAATTCACCACGACATTATTAAATTATACACATACACGATAATGTCAAAGTCTCTTACACAAATATTTACTGACATTTTACAGACTATGCTGTGATTTGATTAATTTATACTGCCGAAGTGTCTTACTTTGTAAATTATGTTAATTTGGCATCCATTTTTTAACACTCCTGTTCATATTCTCACTACAGCTTACAGACCTCGAATGACAAATAATAAAATTAATTATTTTCAAATTTTTTAGTTATAACAAAGACCCACATCCTGATCCTCTCATTACAGAGCAAAGGCCTAGAGTGTAGAGCAAATTGCGTGAATGCAGTAGAGGCTCACAGCTACTGGCCAAGTGCAGCACTGGATGATAAATAATTCAAATCACTGTCGTACTTTTGAGCATAGGCTACATAATAGGACGAAAACCTGATGACGTTGGCCTGGACCGAAATGGCGGAGGGGTTGTGAAGGGCAGTGACCTTGAATGCAACTAGTACAATTGCATCAGCACACTGTAAGTGTTAATTATCACTAAAAATAAAGTGGGCTGAAATCTCCACCCTATTGCATAGCTTGACCAGGAAATTTATTCGCACCGTTCTGCACGATTTCTCTATAATTTTCCAGTAACAATAGTCTTGAGGCAAGGTCTCTACAGAAGCATTTTCTATCCATCTTTGACATTTATCTTCACTTTAATTGTTTCGAGTTCGTAATATGTGCTCATCTCACTAGATAATAACGCTTGCACCACCGGAATCAACCAACGTTTGCGATATACTTTCCAATTTGAATTTAAAATTTCATTGTTATTAGCATCTGGCTTCAACCATCTTTATATTCCGACTCCGATGTGAGCATTATTACCGTTTATAAGTCAGACTAGTTCTGAGACCTTTTTATAGACGAACCTGTAGTTAACTAATAGTGTATTAACATTTCATTTTTCCGATATGTCATGAGGAATACAGTCCTTATTAATTTATGATGGTGGTATTACTCCCTGTCTGTAACAAAACGTATCTTATAGGATCTGTGCCGTGATTTCTCTATCCTAAAAAACCACATGAGCTCGCAAAATTCGAAAGTGAATCAGGAGGCAGTAAGACTCAGGACATCTCAAATCCGTTAGAAGTTCAAGAAGTCTTTTGAAAGCTATGAACTGGCATCCGACAACATAATGAATGAATATGTGTCATAATGATGGTATCGGTGAGTACAACAAATAGAGCATCGAGAGGAATTCATAATAGTTCTTAAATCCAGTATATACAAACCCGACCGCGCATTGAGCACAAATCCTTTTCGAAAAATATGTTAAGAATACATGAGAACTGCATCACATAAGAGTAAAACTAATTAACAAATGCACTGATGCGCTATAAAGAAGTTCTTCTGGAAAAACAACCACATGTCCTAAGAATCCTCGGTTGATTCCTCGATACAGATCACGAGCAGAAGTTTCTGGAGCACGGCGTTCTCGGCGCTGTGTCTTGTAAATCAGCTGATATCCAGTCACTCCGCACAATGTCAGGTAAGTGTTTTTTCATGTCGCTTCTGGATTAGTTAGATATATTTCATAGTGCTGTCAACCGTACTTCTCGAGTTAATTTCTATGGAGGACTGGTGGCCGTAATAATGTGATTGATCAGTATACAGCATAGGCTGGATTCCACTGTATTTTTCTGAATGGTCAGAATTCACGCGAAACAAATCTGTCATTTCAGGCGTTTGCCCACTATGCAGTAGTTCATGAATGGTTGCAGACATTCCCACTTTGCTAAATAATTTGAACTTCGTTTTATTAGTAGTTGTTTAAAATTTGATAAGATAGGGAAAGAAAGAATAATGTCCGAACATTAGTAGCGAGTAATTTGGTCATTGGCAACGCTATTTTGTAGCGTCCTTCAGTGGCAATTGATCAATATTTCTGTGACATCTAGTTGCTGATCAAATAATTCCTACTCTAATACTGTTTGCCCTCTCCGAATCCTATTGGCAAAGTTCCAGAGCAGATTAACAGTATTTGTCGGTGGACCGGACAACTCAGTTATTTGAAGGATGTCCAAAAGTTTCGCCTGTCTGTGGGAATTACTTCAGGCTTCCCTCTACCGACGGCTGGCGGGCGAGTTTTCTGCGAAGTGGTAGTTTCTTCCTCCTGCATTCTCAGTAATTCTGCATTGTAATGCGCTCATAAACAAAATCTCCCACTCAGAATTATCTTTTTATCGTGTATCATGACGACCCTGAAACACTTCCTTATTGTTAGGTTTTCCTCCAAAGATTTTCGTCTGTGCGCGACATACCTATCTCTGATCTAAATACGTTTTCTACGAAGGCCCCATTCGAATGTGAGCTATGTTCCACAGATGCACTAGTTAATCTCAGAGGTATAAAAATGCATTTCTACGGCCATTTTGAAACATCAAACGGCTGATATAGTGGCAACAGGGCATGCGGTTTAGCATGTAATAAGAAATTCAACATGACGTGTTACAGTGATGTTGGAGACATTCAGACCCCAAAATACACTCCTGGAAATTGAAATAAGAACACCGTGAATTCATTGTCCCAGGAAGGGGAAACTTTATTGACACATTCCTGGGGTCAGATACATCACATGATCACACTGACAGAACCACAAGCACATAGACACAGGCAACAGAGCATGCACAATGTCGGCACTAGTACAGTGTATATCCACCTTTCGCAGCAATGCAGGCTGCTATTCTCCCATGGAGACGATCGTAGAGATGCTGGATGTAGTCCTGTGGAACGGCTTGCCATGCCATTTCCACCTGGCGCCTCAGTTGGACCAGCGTTCGTGCTGGACGTGCAGACCGCGTGAGACGAATCTTCATCCAGTCCCAAACATGCTCAATGGGGGACAGATCCGGAGATCTTGCTGGCCAGGGTAGTTGACTTACACCTTCTAGAGCACGTTGGGTGGCACGGGATACATGCGGACGTGCATTGTCCTGTTGGAACAGCAAGTTCCCTTGCCGGTCTAGGAATGGTAGAACGATGGGTTCGATGACGGTTTGGATGTACCGTGCACTATTCAGTGTCCCCTCGACGATCACCAGTGGTGTACGGCCAGTGTAGGAGATCGCTCCCCACACCATGATGCCGGGTGTTGGCCCTGTGTGCCTCGGTTGTATGCAGTCCTGATTGTGGCGCTCACCTGCACGGCGCCAAACACGCATACGACCATCATTGGCACCAAGGCAGAAGCGACTCTCATCGCTGAAGACGACACGTCTCCATCCGTCCCTCCATTCACGCCTGTCGCGACACCACTGGAGGCGGGCTGCACGATGTTGGGGCGTGAGCGGAAGACGGCCTAACGGTGTGCGGGACCGTAGCCCAGCTTCATGGAGACGGTTGCGAATGGTCCTCGCCGATACCCCAGGAGCAACAGTGTCCCTAATTTGCTGGGAAGTGGCGGTGCGGTCCCCTACGGCACTGCGTAGGATCCTACGGTCTTGGCGTGCATCCGTGCGTCGCTGCGGTCCGGTCCCAGGTCGACGGGCACGTGCACCTTCCGCCGACCACTGGCGACAACATCGATGTACTGTGGAGACCTCACGCCCCACGTGTTGAGCAATTCGGCGGTACGTCCACCCGGCCTCCCGCATGCCCACTATACGCCCTCGCTCGAAGTCCGTCAACTGCACATACGGTTCACGTCCACGCTGTCGCGGCATGCTACCAGTGTTAAAGACTGCGATGGAGCTCCGTATGCCACGGCAAACTGGCTGACACTGACGGCGGCGGTGCACAAATGCTGCGCAGCTAGCGCCATTCGACGGCCAACACCGCGGTTCCTGGTGTGTCCGCTGTGCCGTGCGTGTGGTCATTGCTTGTACAGCCCTCTCACAGTGTCTGGAGCAAGTATGGTGGGTCTGACACACCCGTGTCAATGTGTTCTTTTTTCCATTTCCAGGAGTGTATTTTAGTATGTGGTTTGATAAGCCACTGGAACATTTTTGCTGTGCCCTCTTGGATGGTAAGCTTGATTATTCCAAGGATTGTATGAAGAATTTCAACAATGTACAGCGTACAGTTCAATATTGGCACCCATCTATGTTGTACGGTGTGTCGACTGCGATTGAAAATGGAGAAAAATTAGATTTCTGCTGTTATTGAACATTTTTACTTGAACTGTTGGACTGCCACACAAATGAAAACAGAACTGTACGATGTTCACGCGGACTCTGCAACATCATTGGAGACCATTTACTTTTGGATTAATCAGATTAAACTTAGGCGAATGACCATCGAAGACTAAGTGTGGTCCGGCCATCCGATTGATATCGCCACGGAGGAATGCACTGACAAAATCGACGACATGGTAACGCAACCGAATGAAAATTCGCGAGATTGCTTTGACTGTACGCATATCAACTGACCGAGTCCATAATATCCTGAGTGGATAATTGGCTATGAAGAAACTCTGTGCAAGGCGAGTGCCGCGATTGTTCATAGTCGACCTAAACCGCATCCGGCACAGCATTTCAATACAAAGCCTGGCGTTGTTTAATCGCAATCCGCAAGACTTCTTGCGCCGATATGCCACTGCTAATGAAACCCGGATCCATAATTACACACCAGAATCAAACAGCATTCAAAATAGTCGACAGAGACTGGTGAAAGTGTACCGAAGAAGGGAAAGGCCATTTTGTATGCTGGTGAGGTTATGGCTACTGTCTTTTGGGATTCCTACGGAACAACTCTAATAAATTACTTGGAAAAAAGCAAACCCATAACAGGTTTCTGTTATCCATCAATGTTGGATTGTCTAAAACTTGCGTTGACAGAAAAGAGACCAAGGTCGGCACGCAAAAAAGTGCTCTCTCACAAGGACAATCCACCATCCCAGACGTCAGCGACAACAATGTCTAGAGGGCATGAACTGAACTGGACTTTGAGTTGGTTCTTCATCCACCCTATTCACCAGGCTTATCCCCCAGGTGGCTTTTTCCTGTTCCATAACTTAAAACTTCGGCTTGCTGGGAAGAAATTTTAATCAAATGGAATTATAGCTGCAGTCAACGAGTATCTAGCAGAGTTTGACAGAACTTTATTTTTCTGATGGGATGAAAAAGTCGGAGGATCGCTGGACCACGTGCATATCCCTCAAAGGATACTATGTCGAGATGTGAGCTGTTTATGAAACACACATTTTTTCTTACATTTTTGCTAAGCATATCAAACCACCCTTCTAATTTTGTTTATGCTTACTGAAATCCTTCGATTATTCTGCACTTTGAAAATATTTTCAAAATCATTGAGCCGTGGCAGTTGTTATATTGGCAGTATGGCATTCCACAGACGCTAACAACAACTTAGGTTGCCAATATCGGTTCGATCGTGTGTCGCCGACTAGGGTATTTGGTCGAGGTGTGTGTGTTGTTGGCTTGGGGGGACTGCAGAGGTCAGTTGGCTGAGGGGGATGTGGGTGGCAAGTAGTGGCTTTTCGGGGATTCCGGCTGTTCGGCGCGGGTCTCGAGGAACGGCACAAGCTTATATCGGTTGGTGGCAAGCCAGGCCGGCTCGCTTAAGAATTGGTAACAGCAGGTGGTGCGAAGACGGGCGGACGTCGCGTGCAACCTGGTGGACAAGTCCCGGCCTACTCTTCAAACTTAACGTTTACCCCATCTCTAAGGTCGCCTGTGTGGTTTGGAGGCTTGGCTCTGAGCACTATGGGACTTAACAGCTGAGGTCATCAGTCCCCTAGAACTTAGAACTACTTGAACCTAACTAACCTAAGGATATCACACACATCCATGCCCGAGGCAGGATTCGAACCTGCGACCGTAGCGGTGGTATGGAGGCAATAACGCCCTTGCTGGAGTCCTGCAAGTCGCGTCTTCTTCGCACGTAAGTGGAGTTAAGTGTTGTTTTCTTATTTTGAGTACATGATATTGTAAAGCCGTGTCTGTGTCATATGGATTGGAGCCTGTTATATTAACGCTCCTACCAGTGTTCGAGCATGTGAGCAACGGTCAGTGTTACTAATTCCAATTTATGTTCCAGGCCAAATCTCGTGCAAGTGTAAGAGCCTTTCCTGTGATAGGTCTCGTGAAGGGAATAAATTGTGGCTCGATCTGTGCGAGAGGCAAGGTGGTGTATGAGTAAGTACCTGTTATTGCATCAGAAGGCGCTGATATAATTTATAGTGAATACTAGCAACTTTTTGTACAATCAGGATCAGTTCTCACACCCTTACTGTTCAACCCATATCTATCTGATGTACCTGACACTTCGTCCAGAAAATACTGCTATGCCGATGACCTGGCTCTAGCCGTAAAACACCAGGAAATTAAGACAACAGAAGAGATTCTAGCCAATGACTTGTCTGCATTAGATAATTACTTCAAAATCTGTAGACTCCAACCCAGTGTGAGTAAAACAGAAGTGTGTTGCTTCCATCTAAATAACCGGTTGGCGAACGTAAAACTGGAAGTAAATTTCAGATGCAGAATTCTTCGTCAAAAGTTGATGACTCGAAACAACATCCTCCATAAGCTATGCGGAACTACCTGGGGATCTTCAGCTCTGGGCTAGGTGCACTCAAGTGCTGAGTATTGTGCACCTGTTTGGACGAACAGTCATCATACAGGGCTTGTTGATACCCAGCTGAATACGACAATCCGCATAATATCTGGCGCAATCAGATCTACTCCAGTTTATTGGCTTCCACTGTTAACCGCTATAATGTCTCGTGATCTATGCAGATGTACTGCCCTTATGAGAGAATTCCACAAGATCTCCAGGAATTCAAACCTACCCGTGCATAGCGACCTGCCCCTTTTAAATCGCAAGAGACTGAAATCACACCATCCAACTCTGTGCGTTGCTGCTGACATGGTTGCTGAGGATTTCAAACCTCTTGAAGAATGGAAAGGTCGGTGGGAAGCAGTGACGGACTTGCACCTGCATAACATCTTCTCAGGTGCTCAACTTCCAAGTGGATTCGACTTACCACGCAAGACCTGGGCTACTCTCAGTAGAACCCGTACCGGCCATGGCCGATGCAGGGATGCTCTCTTTAAGTGGAAGAAGTTGCCTGATCCAGCCTGTTACTGCGGGGCTCCATACCAGATTGTTCACCACATTGCCAGTGAATGCAGGATTCGAGCCTATCACGGCGCCAAAGAGGACTTCCTGCTAGCAACTCCAGATGCAGTGCCCTGGATTGAAGGACTGGATATTCAGCTGTAAAGACAAACTTAAGTTTTTTGTGTGTCAATATGTACATATGTATATGTAATTTAATTTCATGATATGTCTGTATTAGCCATACGCTAAATAATAAAAATAAAATAATAACTACCAACTTGAAGGAGTGTTAAATTTAACCTATTGGTACCTGCTTGCCATTAATCTATTTTTTTCTCACTAAGAATTTTGCCTGAAGCTTTATTTGCCCAGATTACTGTTCCCTGGTGACGTGTATTGGCATGGTAGCTTTGGCGGTAGAAGACGCATTCCTGATCCCTGGGCCCAGAGCACAGGCGTGTTTGTTGGCGCGGCGGCGCTCTGGCGTCGCACGGCGTCCAGGGTGACAGGCAGTCTGCAGCCCCTACCAGTCGCGTAGGTCGGTTTGGCTCAAGTGAAGTAAAGTTGATTGTTTCATGTGTGCCACAGCGGATTGTGGCCGTTCATTCGGGAACCACTAGCCAGATCCGTTTGGTGAATTTAAAGAGCTCAGGAGGATAAGACGGGTTTTTGAGATTCCTCCACATTATACGTCTGTAAGTGCTGTTTTACAGCTGGCGCTTATTACGACTTCCCAGTGTTTTAGGTTTAAGACCATGTCAGATCCCTTAATCGGGCAGGTAGGTTAGAAAATTTAAAAAGGGAAATGGTTAGGTTAACGTTAGATACAGTGGGAGTTAGTGAAGTTCGGTGGCAGGATGAGCAAGACTTCTGGTCAGGTGATGACATTGTAATTCTGTCAGATACAGCAGAGGACCTGGAAGAGCAGCTGAACAGAATGGACAGTGTCTTGAAAGGAGGATATAAGATGAACATCAGCAAAAGCAAAACGAGGAAAATGGAATGTAGTCGAATTAAACCGGGTAATGCTGCGGGAATTAGATTAGGAAATGAGACGCTTAAAGTAGTAAATGAGTTTTGCTATTTGGGGAGTAAAATAACTCACGATGGTCGAAGTAGAGATGATATAAAATGTAGACTGGCAATGGCAAGGAAAGAGTTTCTGAAGAAGAGAAATTTTTTAACATCGAGTATAGATTTAAGTGTCAGGAAGTCGTTTCTGAAAGTATTTGTATGGAGTGTAGCCATGTGTGGAAGTGAAACGTGGACGACAAATAGTTTAGACAAGAAGAGAATAGGAGCTTTCGAAATGTGGTGCTACAGAAGAATGCTGAAGACTAGATGGGTAGATCACACAAATAATGAGGAGGTATTGAACCGAATTGGGGAGAAGAGAAATTTGTGGCACAACTTGACTAGAAGAAGGGATCGGTTGGTAAGACATATTCTGAGGCATCAAGAGATCACCAATTTAGTATTGGAGGGCAGCGTGGAGAGTAAAAATCGTAGAGGGAGACCAAGAGATGAATACTACCCTAAACAGATTCAGAAGGATGTAGGTTGCAGTAGGTACTGGGAGATGAAGAAGCTTGCACAGGATAGAGCAGCATGGAGAGCTGCATCAAACCAGTCTCAGAACTGAAGACCACAACATCAACAACTTATCAATGTAAACTGGCGAACCTTACGGTGATCCAGAGTCATTAGCTACTTCACTTGCTGTGATATTTGTCCGCTCTTTCCATGTTGGCTGTGATAGCCATGTGCTGTAGCTCTCAGCTTTCTTTGAATTTTTGGCTATTGTATGGTTATTAAGGATTGTGTCTAAGTTCCTACTGTTGTGTACCAGCATGTAATTTATCTCATCTTGAATTTTGGGTAATTGTATCGTTATTAAAGCTTCTGTCAAAGTTTCTGCTGGTCTGTACCATTTGAAGTACATTTCAATTGCACGTATTTCAACTTATCTTCAAATTTCGGCAATAGTATATTTATTAAGCGTTGTTGTTAATGCTTGTTTGCAATATATGGGTGCGTATTTATATTTAAATTTTTACCTTTCCAGCTGGTCTGTTTGAGGGACTGCGTATTTTATTGTTTAGGGCATTTCTTATTGAGGGTTATTCATTGCTAAGCGGCCTACCAACAGCTACAATCTGTGGTGGGTCTTGTGAACATCCAGGTTGAATGTTGTCCAACTGTGTAACCGTCATCTAGACTTGCAATTTGTTAGTACATTTAACAACTGTTACTCTAATTCACTTGGTTGATAAAATTTTTTTTGAACCTGCTTGCACCCACACTCAGTTAATGTAACTTTTCTTGTTTTTCGGAACTCTGTACTTCCGCTTTTCATGTCCTTTTCTTAATAGTAAGATTGTTAATGTTGCATTTTAAATGAATTGAGCAGTACTTAGTACATTTAACGGCTGTTATTCTAAGCCATCAGCTTGATAAAAACTACTTGCACCCACCCCAAGATGATTTGTCTTTTCTTGTTTTTGGGAACTTTGTGCTTCCGATTTTCATGTTCTGTGTTAAACGGCATAACTGTTAGCTTTTTTAAAATAATTTGAGCCTGTTCAACTTTTGCTCAGATTTCTGACTTTTTTACTAAGTTTTTAAATTGCAATTTTAAGATTGTCATTGAGTAATAAACGGTATTACACGAAACAAGAATTGACTAATGTGTGGATCCACCTTTCATTTTCTTACCTTAAGCTATCCCAAGTTTAGTTGTGAGGTATCAATCATTGTTTTGATTTCTTTGATAGCATTTGTCGTCCACGCGGAGTGGCCGCGAGGTTAGAGGCGCCATGTCACGGATTGCGCGGCCCCTCCCGCCTGAGGGCCGAGTCTTCCCTCGGGCATTGGTGTGTGTGTTGTCCTTGGCGTAAATTAGTTTAAGGTAGCTTAAGTAGTGTGTAAGTCTAGGGACCGATGACCTCAGCAGTTTGGTCCCTTAAGAATTCACGCACATTAGTATTTGTCTATAATTAAGTAGCGGCAATATTTAGCATGCGAATCAATGCTTTCCACCAATTTTTCGTTCAGTGCCTTACGAAATAATGACCGTTGTAGGGAGGGAATAATTCATACTTTGAGAACTGTCGGTATACCCACTTTTGGCCATTTGATTCAGGCTCGTAGCGTGTGGCAGCACCATTCACCACGACAGGAAGCATCAATACATCGTACTATTGATTCCACAAGACAGCCAAAGTGTTTGAAAAACGTCCTTAGCCCTCAACCGTCAACAATCGATTGTCACTTGTGGACAGAGCCCCCGAGAAAGCTTCAAATCAAGTGTACCTTGCTGGGTCGAAGACGTACGCAGTAGAAATTAAAATCATCACCGTACAGAATCAGTACGAAAAGACCTCAGGAGGTGATATAAAAAGCGTCAATGAAACCACCACTTTCTCTGGGGTGTTTAATTCCACACATTGTGCAGTGAAAAACAACGGTTCGTAGCGCGTTGAGTGACAGGAAGACGTTCCATGCAAACTTTGACATTGCTGACACCCTCTGGAGCTGCACCATTCTGTAGCGACATTGTGGAGAGTGCGTCCCCATCAGACGTGATCGTACCCGTTAGCAGCGCAGTGCGACTACAATTTTTATTCTCGTGTGCAGGTTGAACCACTAAGAACCATTCAAAACAATCCGACGAAATTTGATTGTGATGCGAAGCACCGTATGGTGTTTAGCTTCATCATCCCTCCTACTTCGCGATTTCCTGCGGCGGGTAGGGATGCGACTTTGACACAGAATCAGCACGAAAAGACCGCAGGAGGTGAGATAAAGGGCATCAATGAAACCATAAAATGGCGTAGGGTCTCTCTAACAAGCCCCCTCCTCCCCCCCCCCCCCCCCCTAGTTCGATAAACGCTAGGCAGCGGAAGAGCAGCAGCATATCCTGCCAGCAGGGGACTAGGACTCTTGGCACGGGTTCTGTCTATACAGGTACTTTTGTTAACACTTCCGCGAGTTTTGTAAAGGCCTCGTCGATATTGCTGTGGAGGCCGAGTTGCCACTGTTGTTACGGTAGGCCGAGTTTATGGGTTCGTGAAACGGCTTCTGGTGCAGTACTCTGCTACGAAAATTTCTCTCTGCCACTATTACACAGCTATGTCTCAGGGTCAAGTAACAGGACAGGAGAAAGAAAGGTCTTGTTATTTGTGTGGCTCAAAAAAAGAATATAGAAACAAAATCGAGAATGCAGTGAATGTGGAAGAAACGTCTGTCTACGACATTTAACCACGACAGTTACGTGCAATAATTGTTGTCAGCCTCAAAACGAAAATGAAATGGATACAGACTGATCAGCATTTTTCATCTGACACAACTGTTTGTGACGTTTTCAATCAAAAATTATTTTTTCAAAGCAAAATTATCTTTTCTTGTGACGAGTTAAGACAGTGAATAATTCTAGTCTTAAGTATCACGTTATACAGTCCCAAAACATTACAATTAAAAAAATGTTCTTATATTTCATTTGGGTATTAGGCTTCCTTTTTGTATTCCATTGTATATTTTATTGTTAAATAAATAATTTTGTTTACAAATGTGTTTTCAATATTGTGTGAGATATCCTATGTCGATATTTTATGGAAATATGACCTTTAAAAACGGGAAACCTCAAGAGACTGATGGAAACTCTCGGGCGGTCGGCCGACCGCCCGCGCGAGCGCTCGCGTGACTATTTCTAGCGCGAGCGCATGAAGGTTAAGAACCACATAGAAAATACAGAAGAAAAGTGAATACCTGAACTGATATCATTAGAAAACTAGGAGGATCAGGATGGGGTGCAAACGCAGATACTCTCCAAACTGCTACATTAACATTGGTTTGGTCTACTTGGACGAAAAGCTGATGTGAAGCTAAATTATGTAATGAGAGTAATTAGTGGTACTACTAAATCAACACTATTTCCATGACTAGTCGTGTTATGTAATATTGCACCACCATCAGTGGGACTAGAAGCAGCAGCTCTAAGAGAATTCCGAAAGTGTACTACTCGTCAAAACTCACGTCTGTATAATCAGCCGCAGAATATAGCACCCAGCAGACATAATTCAGAAAACCATCCTGGACGACGCAAGATGCTTCATCTATATCTGATGTGTGTTAAGAATGAAGAGGGGGTTGGCAGAACTTCCTTCCAGCAAATTCTCTCCTAATTGCTGATCGTACAAAATTTGTAAATTGATTTTGTCTTCCCGGGGAACTATGTGCAGTTCAGAATGGATTCCATCCAGGGCGTGGAAGATGTGGTGCCTGATTGATTGACTGGTGGTTCAAAGATGCCACAACGTGCGACTGTGCTAACTATGCAGCACTTGTCTGAAGAGTGGCTGTCACGGAACTTTGCTGGTGGACTCAGTGAACTGCATTTGGCGACACCAAGATCTGCAGACTGGTTAAGAGACCCAGTTATAAAATTTTCGAGTGTTTTCTGGGCTCCATACACCAATAAGTCAGAATGGTAGCCTTATAGGATGACTTTGTTGTCCCCCTGTCTAACTGTATGTCTTTCCAGATGTTGAAAACCATTTTTCTTAGTAACGGGTAGAGGTATCGAGTCGAAACTTACGTCACGTATTAATGTCTACGGCCCCGTGGCGATGCAAAAATGTAAAGCTTCTTAACCAATGCACTCAAAAGATATGGCCATTTATGACACATACTTTCATACTAGCAAACTCACTCAGCAAAATCTACAGGAAATGAATTTTATCCATAGTGGATACTGTCGAACTCCGTGACTGTTCCTTTATAGAGTGTAGAAAAATATCCGCTACCAGCCACAATAAAAGGTTATTTATTTGTCACACGACCGGTTTCGGGCTTGCGTCCATCCTCAGGTGTTTATACATTGATGTACATGTTTATACTGTTGGAGATCACTGTATAAATACAAAAAAAATATTTTCTTGTGAATACACAGATACAAGTGGGGCACTAAACATGTACATGAATGTATAAACACCTGAGGATGGGCGCAAGCCCGAAACTGGTCGTGTGACAAATAACCTTTTATAGTGACTGGTAGCGGATATTTTTCTACACCCTAAAATCTACAGGGTACTTCCAGTTGACCTACGATCTTGAAATTTGCAAAAAGTAAGATTTCACACGACAAAAAAAGGAAAATCCGAAATCCGAAAATTTTGAATTTATAATTATATCACAAGAAAGAAGTTCGTCATTTTTAATATTATATTTGCTTTTTGTACTATGTATTTTTATACATTTATATAAGATTTTAAAGTGACCATGTAAACCATGCGAATAATAATAATAATAACAATACTAGTAACCCATTACTTTATTCAAGTTATGCCATAAACTGCTTTTCTTCCCTGTTGTGTTCAGTTCCGCCTGATTATGTACTCGATCTACCTATCTAATCTTCAGCATTCTGCTGTGGCAACATTTCTGAAAACTTCTTATTCGTTCTTGTGTAAACTGCTTATGGTTCATATTTCGCTTCTGTACAAGACTACAATATAGGAAAATGCCTTCATGAAAAACTTCTTTACACTAAAATCTACATTTAACATTAAAAAATTTCTCTTCCACTGAAACGCTTTTCTCGCCATCGCCATTCTACATTTCCATCATAAGTTATTTTACAGCCCAAATTGGAAAACTCATCTTCTACTTTTAGTGTTTGATTTGCTAAATTTATTTTCTCAGCATCGAATGATTTAATTACACTACATCCCATTACTGGGAGATGAAGAAGCTTGCACAGGATAGAGTAGCATGGAAAGCTGCATCAAACCAGTCTCAGGACTGAAGACTACAACAACAACAACAGCAACAACAACAACAAACAACATCCCATTATCCTTGTTCTTCTTTTGTTAATCTTCATGGAATATCATCCTTTTAAGTTACTGTCGGGGCTGTTCGACTGAACTTCAGTACTTTACTGTCTCGGACAGAATTACAGTGTCATCGGCAGACTGAAAAGTTTTTATTCTTTCTTCTTGAACTTTTAATTCCTACTCCAAATTTCTCCTGGCTTTCCTCCACCCGTAAGTGTTACAGCACCGATATCTATCTGAAAGTCTTTCATTGATGTTAATCAAAGCTAAACTGTGAGTAATTAGCAGAGAAACTACTTAAATGTTCACAAGAAGTAACATTCGTCACAAAAAAATAGATTAATGCGACAGAAGTGCAACTATCCTAAAACATAGCACATTTAACAAACTTATCATTCATTACAGAATTGTTTTTGTGTCTAAAAATCATATTTTTGGGGCTAAAGTAACATTGCTGATAGTTTTAATTACTCATTTATGACAGAGAAGCTGCCACAACGAACTCTGAGTTACTAAAAGTTCATCTACTTCAAAGGAGTGAAGCAAACTTTTTATCGCCGTAGATTTCCAAGAGCGCGATAATCTCACTCTTGCATAGAATTTTGACGTCAGTCATTCAGAAGGATGCAAATGCGGGAAGCTGATAGTGGACACAGATTAAAGCGGTAATTAATCCGTGTAACAATAGACAGATTACCTTTATCTCTCGAGATTATACACCACGTAAAACTGAGCAGACGTATGAAATGACTGAATCAATACATAGCAGTTAGGCCTCTCTATTTAGAATGCAAAATGACTTGCCAGAGAACTTTTATGCATGATCAGACGACCACAACAATAGTGGTACTCAGTTTATTTTCAGCCTTTTTGCTTGACGTAGTCGATCTTGTTTTGTGATGAAAGACAAACGCTGCTCCCATAAGTAGTTATAGTTAAGTCACGAAAGATTCAAGCAACGCAGAAGGCGTAATTCTCAAGCCGCAGAAAACAATTTAGAAACGCTATCTGACTCGTAAAGGTTAACAGAAATAGTCACGCACACACTTTATTCGCTCTCACTCTTCCATAATTAAGCGTAACAAGTGTTAGCTTCATGCTTATGTGGTCCAGCTGTGCATCTGAGGATATTTCCCCAGTTTTGTAATCATTGACTTTAATTTGACACAGAATAATTAACCGTCAGCACCAACACATAATTCGTGAATACAATTTTCATGTAACTTCACAGGAATGTGCGAGAGCAGTCTGTGCAATACTCAGCAAGCAGTAATCGTCGAAACATTTCCCTCGACCTACCTTATCTGTGCCTGAAGCTCAACAGCATCCAAAGAAAAAGCTGCTTACCACTAATGTTTTGCAACTGAAACTCAATATGTGGTTCCCATATGGTAGAACGTACACAGACCGTGAGACGACTCCACGCACCATGATGCTGAGCATGCGACACTACACTATCTTATGCATCTGTAATAAGGAGTAATCTGGTTTAGATCGAAATGATTACTAAAAAGAGGAAAGTGGATTAAAAGACCACATAGAGTTGCAAAATGTCTTCGCAACAAGAAATTGGAACATCACGTTCGGAGACCAACGATTCGAACAAAGTAAAAACTATTTAATAATTTAGGATGTGAAGTTTTGTAGTTACAGAACAACGAAATGGAAAGATAATACAGGGCGCTATAATCAGCTTCCATTCAATCAAGTATAAGCAGTCTAGAGTTTCCAGTGTACCGTGCACAAGCACATCGTTGCATTCCCCAGCGCAAAATAGTAACGACCAAGCAATGTTGAACTAAAGTAACACGTTATCTAAACTTCACCAAGGCAAGTAATTCAAATGCTGTCACTCAGTTCTGTCAGTGTAGAAACTCCACACGAGCACAGATCGCCAACTACAAAGGCAGTCTTCCTCCGAAGCAGGAAAACAAAACAGGACTCAGAAAGGCCACCAGAAACTACAGTACTGGCCATTAAAATTGCTACACCACGAAGATGACGTGCTACAGACGTGAAATTTAACCGACAGGAAGAAGATGCTGTGATAAGCAAATGATTAGCTTTTCCGAGCATTTACACAAGGTTGGCGCCGGTGGCGACACCTACACCGTGCTGACATGAAGAAAGTTTCCAACCGATATCTCATACTCAAACAGCAGTTGACTGGTGTTGCCTGGTGAAACGTTGTTGTGATGCCTCGTGTAAGGAAGAGAAATGCGTACCATCACGTTTCCGACTTTGATAAAGGTCGGATTGTAGCCAATCGCGATTGCGGTTTATCGTATCGCGACATTGCTGCTCGCGTTGGTCGAGATCCAGTGACTGTTAGCAGAATATGGAATCGGTGGGTTCAGGAGGGTAGTACGGAACGCCATGCTGGATCCCAACGGCCTGTTACGACCCGTGGCTGTACCCTTCATTCGATCCCTGAGAAAACCAACATTTCAGCAGGATAATGCACGACCGCATGTTGCAGGTCCTGTGCGGGCCTTTCTGGATACAGAAAATGTTCGACTGCTGCCCTGGCCAGCACATTCTCCAGATCTCTCACCAACTGAAAACGTCTGGTCAATGGTGGCCGAGCAACTGGCTCGTCACAATACGCCAGTCACTACTCTTGATGAACTGTGGTATCGTGTTGAAGCTGCATGGGCAGCTGTACCTGTACACGCCATCCAAGCTCAGTTTGACTCAATGGCCAGGCGTATCAAGGCCGTTATTACGGCCAGAGGTGGTTGTTCTGGGTACTGATTTCTCAGGATCTATGCACCCAAATTGCGTGAAAATGTAATCACATGTCAGATCTAGTATAATATATTTGACCCGTTTGTCATCTGCATTTCTTCTTGGTATAGCAGTTTTAGTGGCCAGTAGTGTAGAAGGACGGCGAGTACTATTCCAAATAGGCCGGCCTCGTGGCTTGTAACCAATGGAGTATCACTGTGTTTAATGATTAGTTGAAGCTTGTGACACGGCATAGTCTAAAGAGGTCAGACGTGATTGGTTTTGGCGTGCGCAGCATTTGGTTCGTGCTCGCCATGGCGCTGATGTCGGCTGGCGGAGCTCTGGCAGCTTGCAGGAAGGAGGGTTCGCCCTGCGAGGCACTGAGAGCGTGCGGGCCGATCAGAACTCTGATGGGCTCGGATGTGGTCATCTCCGCTCGCCCCGGCAGGTAGGCACAAAAGACTAACTACAGACAGAAATGATTCAGCTGGCATGTATTGGGTTGGTGCATAAATTTGGAGTTTTTTTTATTCTGTATGTTGGCATTCCTGTTGCTATGGGTTTATATATCAACAATCATTTTTTGCTTTTAGTTCACTGTTGCTGGCAGGCACAAAAGACTTAACTACAGAGAGAGATGATTCAGCTGGCATGTATTAGGTTGGTGCATAGATTTGGAGGTTTTTTTGTTTTAAATGTTGTCATTCCTGTTGATATAGGTTTATACATCAACAATCATATTTTACTTTTAGTTCACTGTTGCAGTATGAGTTTTCACATAGTCATTCTGTCATTTTGCAAAATAGTGAGTGGAGCGGTGGACGCTAGAAAATGGAGTGTAGAGTTTTGAAATCGGGACATGTTCGACATATTCGTCTGTTTGAGTTCAGTAGAGGGGTGACAGCAGCGAAGGCAGTCAGATATATTTGCGCCGTGTACGGTGTGACGATACAAACCCCCGTTACTAGACTAATATTTCTAGTATGCAAGGAATGATTTGTGGAGAGCGAGCACGCTACACGGCGCTGCGATCCGCGGAAGCGCGTGGCGCACCCGCGCGAGATTTGTAACGGTCGCCAGGCGGCCACGTGACCCGCAGTTTGGGGCATTGTTTGATTTTTCGCTCATTACGCGAAAACTATGTAACTTACGGTGAAGAGCGTTGTGGCAGCGGATGTTGGTCAGCAATATGCACCTTCTGAAAGATCGATCTTTATTTCAAGTCACGAGACGCAAATGTTATAGTAACCTCAAAATCGGTTAATATCACGAATACTGAAAGATTAATAAAAATAGTAAATAACAACCTACAGGGATGAGCGAGCACTCATTAAAAACGTCTCGTCATAGCGGATCGAGTGCCGTAGTCTTATGTTAAGATTCATAAATAATTAAGCCCGTAAAGAGCAATAAACAAAGTTTGAGGGAAAATTGTTTATAAAATTCAATAGAAAATTCGTGACGTAAACAAGGGCACAATATAATGTTTTGGGTGGCATCACACGTATTTTAAACTAGTTAAGTTATACTATCCACTTAACTTGCAATAGTTTTCATTGTTTGCAAATTGTTATTAACATTTATCGCACATAATTAATTAATTATTATAGATATGAAGATTTTGTTCAGTACAAAGTGTAGATCGCAATAGATTACGTCCAAAAAGGGTGCTATATGCAGTTCTATGTTGACACTTTGCACCACAGATGTAAACAAACAAATTTGCGCTAAGTGGAGAAATTTTGCAAAAACTAATACTTGATTTATGGGCTACAGAATAATCCTAGAAATTCATGTAACATAGTAAATAAGATACTTTTTAGCGGGGTTCCGATGGTGTACTTATTTCTGTTCATGGATGTATGAATCAAAATTAGTAACCTTAACTGGTGAGATTGGTACTTGCATAACCAGGGGGGTTGATGTCCGAGCCTATATAAGCGAACGGCCATCTTGGCCAGGGGTCAGTCGTTAGTCAGTCGCTTTGAAGAGTGGGTGGCGAGCAAGCCCCACTTGAGGGTGGGCCATGTGGTCGTTTGAGAATTTCGACGAAGACTATTGTTTAAGAGTGCAAGTGTGTAAGCATATATTTGGTGAACTCGAAGTGCTACGATTATTTGTGTGAGTACGATTTACGAGGTATACATCGTCGTGAGT
This sequence comes from Schistocerca americana, assembly GCF_021461395.2. Taxonomy (NCBI): domain Eukaryota; kingdom Metazoa; phylum Arthropoda; class Insecta; order Orthoptera; family Acrididae; genus Schistocerca; species Schistocerca americana. The sequence goes on from NC_060120.1 coordinate 44,520,800, forward strand.
GAACATCTGGCGAACTGTGATTTCGCGCGGGAACTGTTAGAACAAAGAGGACAGTGGGATTTGTGGTTCTATTCGAAATGATTAATTTTCGTTTATAGCAGCCTACAATACTGCTGTTGGGGGCTCGGAGTCAAATTATTATTAAAGTAAAACTGTAAACCGACTCACCAGTGCTAATTTCATTGTGTGAAAGAAAAGGACAACGCCAATAAATAGTGATTGACCTGTGTCGTGAAAAACTGATTTTAGTATAATAATCGCCTAACTCTTGTACTTATGTCTCAGTGAAAAATTAATGGAAAAACTATAACAAATGCGCGGATGTGGAAGTGTACTAATGCTCCAAGTGTGGAAATCATCCCCTGAGACTTACATGAGAGCCAAGATTTGCAATAACATCTTTTAACCAACATTTGAATATGCGCATTCGTGTGAGATCGCTTCAACCGCACTTCTTCTTCATTATTTTTACCGCCGCGTCGCAAAAGAGATAATGCCATAGGACAGAGCACGTCAAGAAATGGTTTTCTCGTCTTAAACAGAATCGTTTTGACGTTAGTGAGTCCCCACGTTCAAAAAGACCTTTGGGGTTTCATGAAGATCATTTAAACGCATTAATCCACAATAAACCACGTCAGTGTACTCGAGAACTGGCAAATGTGATGAACTGTGGTTATTCCAACTTCGTGGATATATGTATGCAAAGTGGAAGGTTCGAGAAGGAGTACCCATTGTCGAATGGGTACCACGTGCTTTAAGCCAAAAACACAAAAATCAGCAGGTGGCCATATGCGCATCTCTACTTACTCGTCATGAACTGACTCGTTGACAACACCGACCATTCCTATCCTGTACCGTTACTGACAACAAGAAATGGTGTCTTTACTCTAATATAAGGGAAAGAAATGAATGGTTGAGCCCAAACCAAGCAGCAACTCCCCCTGCAAATACCTGTTAGTCCACAAAAGATAATGCTACGAATCATGTGACTCACAGTTGCTGATATTTACTGTGAACAACTGAGACGTCTTGCAGACGCGATCCGAGAACGAATACTAGCAATACTGTGCGAAGTTGTGCTACTCCACGATAAAGGCAGCTGGCCTTCTGGTAGACTGACAAAAAACAACCATAGAGGAGATGCATTGGGAAGTCACTCTGCACTCTCTCTATTCCCCTGATCTTGTGCCCTCAGATTTTCACCTTTTCCGCTTTCTATCGAACAACCTTCAAGGAGCTTCTTTTCGGGATGCAAATCGCTCCAGACATGGTTCGACAAGTTCTTCACCTCAAAACCATGTAATTTCTACAGTCACGGAATCGAAAAGTTACTCCAGCCTTGGCAGACTGTTTTAAATAGTGAAGGGACTTATAATGATTGATGACATTAGTCTCTGTTACGTGTATGTGTTTTGTTTATTAAACTCATGGGAAAATGTCTAATAGACTATGAAAAAGATATGTGCAGTTAGTTATAAAGCAGAGAAACTTTATTTACTAGAATTTCACTAAATATTTGATAACCATTGTAGTTACGTATCCACAAAAGAGATTGACACATCATATTAAAACACTCATAGATATGCATCGACTGAGCTGTCTGTACGCTCAGTTACATTGCCAATTTACCTGCGTGACGCAACTTAATGAAACATTCAATTAAAGCCAGCTTAATTAAGAAAACAAAACAAATATACTATCAGCATGGCGTATTTGATAGAAAATATTTATACGCTTCACACGCATAACTTTTACATACTTAATAGACAGTTTTAATTAATTACTCAAAATTTTGTGTTGTTTTGCCTGCAGCTTAAATTCAATAAAGATACGTGAATTTATATTGCAGCAGGGAAAAGAGCAGATCAGTTCCTGCAAGACAGTTGTGCCATACATGTGTACCGTAATTATGCAAGACATATTGAGCAAAAACTGAAACTGGCCACTGCAGGTGAGATATGTAAGTACACCACTTACACTTGTGGACAAACTGCTTTACGTATTATTAACTGTAATATGTCATTTAAAACATGTTAATAGCGAGCTTCTAGTGATGGATGTATATTTAACCTTAGAGTGGGCGCCCCCCCCCCCCTTGACTAACGGAAGGCATGTGGTGTAGTATGTACACATTGATGACAAGTGGCTATTTATTGCTGTTGCCTTATCATTGATCCCCATAACTTACAATGCCTCATACACTGATTGCAATAGCATTTCAGCTTACATTTAACTATAGTTTTATATGTGTTACAAATGCTAATTAGTTACTATTGTCTAATTTACTTGCAAATTAATTGTCTTTCATCTCTGGTGACCTTGTTGGAGAATGATTTTTACAATTAATGTAAAAATCTTATTGCTAATGAGCTTTTTATTGCTCTACCACAACTTCCACATCTACCTTTTTCTTCATTGTCTGCCCTTGTGTATGCATCTCTAGAACTTTTTAACGATGCAGATACATGCTAACATCGGCTGATGAACTTGGTAACACAAATATTTCAATAAGATCTATTTTTTGATCCTTTCAATTGCTTGAAACAGCACCTGCACATTGATACCAGTTACATTCAGCAATTCGTACCATGTAGCCATTGTCCATCTTCTTGCCTTTCATGTTACTGAATATTTATTGCTCAGTTTTTCAGCGGTATGAACTAGAGATGGGGAATCCGCTCCTGAACTGATTCATAGAGTTGAATCTTTCAAACGAGTGAACAATCAGTGATTCAGAAAAAAAGAACGGTAGCTCCAAACGTTTCCCACAGCAGAGAGAGAGAGAGAGAGAGAGAGAGAGAGTCGGTGCAGATCAACGGGGCCTCTGCTGGCCAGAGCGCACTGCACGCCATACAACACAGCCAGCGCCGGCCTCTGCTCTGCTTCTGCCTTGGTTGCCTGCATTGTGCAGTGCTCCATTGGATTTTTTGTTTCACATAAGCCGTGCCGTCTCCGTGCTTCCTCTGCAGCGTGCAGTGTCTGGCGCACCTTAACTTAGCATCGCACTCCGTCGGCGATCGTTTCAGTCGCATGTCCTGCCCTCTGGGCAGTTGATGCGAGCAACAGGACAGAGAGCCTCCTAGCGGAGAACATAACAACTACTTGCAACAGCCTGCTCGCAAGAGAACGGACGATTTGTCTCGGAGTGGGTGACTGGTGGCTGTTCACCGCTCCCCCCACCCTCGGAACTCACCCGCTCAACGCTCACCCCACCGTTCTCGACTCTAGCCAGAGCTTTGAGCAAAGCAACTCAGGTGTCACTCTGGTGTCTGCGGTCTTAGCTCACGCAGTAATACAGCTCGTGGCTCGACCTGCTTGACTCAGCGCCTCTGCATCAGAGTTCGTATCTACTGGATATTGTTCTTCGTAGAAATACCGGTATGTATATTACATTATTATGTTATGTATACATCATTTGTTTTTATTTTATTTTAATTTGTTTAAACTGATCAGATTAGGTTCCTGACGACTACTCTTAGTATAGGATTTTTTATTATGGACACTCGAATTTACGCTTTAATTACGAGCGAACCGATAAACGTATTGCAAAATGTGATACACCAATATTTTCCTTGTTTTATTCTGCGTAAGGCTATATGCAGCACTTTGGTCTTACAGTCAAATTTATATATTTTTTTCTTATTGTAGTACGGATTTTGCGATTTTAGGCGTCTTCGGAAGGAAATGTTCACTTTAAAAATATATGGCTTGCGATGTATTTGTACGAGGTTAATGAAACTTTAATACGTTATAGCCAAATATATTGCTAATGTAAATCTCAAGTTACAACATTTTCCGATCACCAAAAAAAACGTTATTATTTTCGTAAATAACTTTTTCTTATCATAGGATAAATATATAACAGAAATCGTGGGTTCATTTTGAAGGTCTCTTTGTAAGAAGCTGTAACCATTGCGTGGAGTATGGATTTTGTACAGAGTGATATTTGATAGTGGTTGTGTGCGTGTTGACCGTGCAGTTAGCAGTGTCCAGCGGAGCGCAGCGTTGTCATGTACCGTTTCCTATCCCTGGCGGCTGGGAAAAACAGCCACAGACAAAGCAAGCTGACAGGCGTTAATACATTCCGTGCTGCCACTGTTACGCCTGAACGCGGCAACGTAGCAACTGACTTCCCTACCGCATGCACTATTAAACTCACGGTCAAACACGCTCACAATCGTTATTCAATATCACTCTGTATAAAATCCGTATGCCACTTTATCGTCACAGTGGTTGCAGCTTCTTACAACCATGAAAGAGACCTTAAAAAAAAAAAAAAAATGGCTCTGCGCACTATGGGACTTAACATCTATGGTCATCAGTCCCCTAGAACTTAGAACTACTTAAACCTAACTAACCTAAGGACAGTACACAACACCCAGTCATCACGAGCCTTCAAAACAAACCCACGCTTTATCCTGTGATGAGAAAAATTTAGTTTACGAAAATAAAGAACTTTTTTTGGGTGATCGGAAAATGTTGAAACTTGAGATTTCCATTAACAATATATTTGGCCATAACATATTAAAATTTCATTAACCTGGAACAAATACATCGCAAGCTGTATATTTTTAAAGTGAACGTTTCCCTCTGAAGACGCCTAAAATCGCAAAATCCGTTTCACAATATGAAAAAGTATATAAATTTGGCTTTAAGACCAAATTGCTGCATATAGCCTTACGCAATATAAAACAAGGAAAATATTGGTGTACACATTTTGCAATACATTTATTGTTTCGTTCGTAATTAAAGTGTAAACTCAAGTGTCCATAATAAAAAATCGGATAGTAGCTTGGCCAGGTCAGGGAACTATAAAACGTAGTACATCACAGCTACTTAACAAATATATTATAACATATGTGTTCTTTATGCATGTACTAGGCATTATTATCTTATGCCACTTATAGTAGAAAGGATCATACTCTAACGGGAACGAGTATTTCTGCTGCGTTGTCCAGGCAAGAGCCTTTAGGTCTAAGGAAGTAACGAGCAGTAGTTATAGCGTAGTAGTGTGTCAGTAATAAACTTGATCATTTGGACTGTGATGCCATCCTGTACAGAGGATGCTCATCTGATACAAATGATGGATTTATCGATAGTGTTTCCAGCTTACGAAAGAATTTTTCACAACTAATGTTATTTACCTCTGTGAAATATTCGTTTAGGACAATGGGTCAGCTGTAGCTTTTACTTTGCCTTCACTCAGTCAACGTTTGTCTTGTAGATTCATGTATCAGCTTGCCTGAGTAGTCTTTTCTCTCAGATTGATTGACTCTTGTCCTTTTTGCTTGTAATCTATTTGTAGGTTCGATTTGTAGTGTGAGATTCATCTGCTGTTAGAATTTATCCGTTAGCCAAGGCATAGGTTTTCCCTTAAGGTTTCCATCTCCTGTGGGCCATATTTAACTTGTAGTCGAGTTACTTTCTTAGTAAATCCAAGTTAGTATTTTTGTCCGGTAACAAAATGGAAGTAGTCTCCTGAACTCTCTCTTGTGCCCCTGCAGCAAGACCAGATACAATGATGCACTTAAAGTCTCTGCAGTGAATTGTGGTTTCTTTCCTGGATATTTTAGCGAGTAGAGCCAACATCTCCAAAACTGTCAGGAGCAGAATTCCAAATTTTAATGTTTGAGAGGTATAAATTGCGCTGTTTGGAGATTTCGTTTCAAATATATGTATGAAACTGTAACTGTTTGCTGCATTATGGATAGGTCCAAGTGGAAGTAGGCAAGTAGCGTCATATTTGAAGAGAAAGCTTATGCTTGAATTTCACAGTGGAGATACTGAAAAATTATGTTAGCGTCACCATCATTAATTGTATGCTCTGACGCCAATTCTAATCTTGAAAGGACAGTTTCGAAACACTCTGCATTCAGAGGTTTGTAGAGGGTACAGTTTGAGGAGCCCAACCATGATCCCTGTGAAAATTTGGCCTTACGTAATGAAGTCAGCTTTTCTGCTAAATGAAAAAAAGTCTTCAGATTTAGAATGTTAATAGAATGACTGCATTCACACTAGCGCTGTCGAGAGCACCTTCACCGATAGCTCTACACTCCCTTCAACCACACAGCTTTGATGAATACCTGTGCAATCCTTCTCCACGTCAACCGACAACAATGCAGATTTCCATTTCTCTCGCAGGCGGCCACTGCTTGTGCCGAAATACCGGCACCAGAAACGTTTGATGTCTCCCACGGGAGGGGTATGCCTTTTGCCTATAATACTATACAAAGTGCCCTGCGTAGGCGGAGATCCACAGATAGTCCGTGGTGACAGCCCTCAACCCTTCACATTAACATGCAGTTGGGAATTTACACTGTTCATCTTGGGCAGGTTTGCATAAAGGGCCCTAATGTTTTCAGTATCAGTAATATGACGCAGAGGGCACTTTTCCAACTGTGAAATCTACTTTGGCATACATAAGAAAGGCCTTTCTGAAAGATGTGGAAAAATAGATGGTAATTTTTTTATAATGGGGTCAACTAAAACCAAATCAGATTTGGTTTAATATTACTGTAATTTTAAGTCGCACCTAATACATTGTTAGATTCCTGTTTTTCAGTTCTATTTTGTACTGGTTTTAGATACAGGTTCATCCATTTTAAATGCATATTTTCCTTGTTTAAGTGTATATTTTTGGTATTTTTGTCCATATTTTAACTATAAATGCGTACATTTAACATGGCAAGGCCAACTTGTGATCTAGCTGGAGCAAAAGCACCATCGTCTTGACATGAAAAAAGATTTATTGAGATTTTGTGAAATCTAGTCCAAGATGTATTCTTAAAACTGGGTCTTCACACTTTACACTCCATACAGAGAAATCATTGAATTAAAATGTGTTTTTTTTACCAATTCCTAAGCCCATGCAAAGTCGCAGGTATGCCACTACTTAATATACTGTTAGCCCGCATGTAAATAGATTCACAAAAACCTCATGCCACCGTTTTGATCAAAACTGTATAAAGTCTTAGAAAGTGTAGTCGAAATTACATTATACAAACATGTAGGGGTGGACCCAAAATCGCAGAGAGCCCTGAAATTCCTTAAAACTTCCCAGCCCCACCATAATTTTCGCTTACATCTACATCTACATCTACATCTATACTCCGCGAGCCACCTTACGGTGTGTGGCGGAGGGTACTTATTGTACCACTATCTGATCCCCCCTTCCCTGTTCCATTCACGAATTGTGCGTGGGAAGAACGACTGCTTGTAAGTCTCCGTATTTGCTCTAATTTCTCGGATCTTTTCGTTGTGATCATTACGCGAGATATATGTGGGCGGTAGTAATATGTTGCCCATCTCTTCCCGGAATGTGCTCTCTCGTAATTTCGATAATAAACCTCTCCGTATTGCGTAACGCCTTTCTTGAAGTGTCCGCCACTGGAGCTTGTTCAGCATCTCCGTAACGCTCTCGCGCTGACTAAATGTCCCCATGACGAATCGCGCTGCTTTTCGCTGGATCATGTCTATCTCTTCTATTAATCCAACCTGGTAAGGGTCCCATACTGATGAGCAAATATTAATGCATGTGCATTTGTTGTCATTTTACGTTTTTGCTATTTAAGAGGTCTATCTGAAGAGTAAATACTTTAATTTCCAATGTACTTTTCAGTACTGGAGGACAGTATGTCAGCTACATTGCCTTCGCCTAGAAGAATTTGGAGCGACATATGGTACCATTTTACCAAAATGGAAAAAAAGGGAAAATGCTGTTATTGCCAGCAGATAATTTCCATTTCCTCTGGCTCCAATTCAAACCTGAAGAGACATCTAAAATCGAAGCATCCAACAATACCTGCGGAACGGTGTGGGTCAAGAAGTCGATCAAGATCGCCATCAATGGATGCAGAAATTCAAGAAATCATTTCTTGCGAATCTACTTCCACCTCAAATGAAGGTATTCTCCCAGAAAGCCAAACTGATTCTCAGGCTGTATCCAGCCCATCAGTGTCATCTGGTTCTGGACCAAGTCCTGATTTATCTTCTTTTGTGACCCCCTCAACTCCAACTGCTCATCATTTGCAACAACCCATAACTAGATTTGTTAATATTATGAAGCCAATCACATTAAACAAAAGTATGGCATTAGATACACAACTTTTGAAAATTATTTGCAAAGAGTATCATCCTTTCTCTATAGTTGAAGATGCAGAGTTCGAAAAATTTATGTCTATGCTTTTCCCAAATTATAATTTACCGAATCGAAAAACATTATCAAACTCTTTAATGCCCAGATTGTATCACGAGTTATTTGAAAAAAATTAAAATGATTTGGCCGCTGCAAAGGCAGTTTGCCTTATATCTGACGGATGGACAAGCGTAAATAACATAAGTTTCTATGCAGTCACGGCACATTTCATAGATGTGAACCGTCAGCTGAATTCATACCTTCTAGAGTGCTCACAGTTCGAAGAAAGACACATCGCAGAAAATATTTCGAATTGGGTAAAGGCTGTTGTTGCAAAATATAATATCAATTTTAAAGTCACTGCAATGATCACAGAGAATGCATCAAACATGAAAGCAGCTGTCATGCTTCTGAAACTCCCACATATCCCATGTTTTGCACATACATTAAATCTCATTGTGCAACACGCAATACACGAGTCAATTAAGAAAATTGTTGATGAGGTGAAATAGACAGTAAAGTACTTCAAGAAGAGTTCTTTTGCATTAAACAAATTTTCTGAAATGCAAAAAAAATTTGAAGAAAGACAAATTGAAACTGAAACAAGACGTGCCATGAGATGGAATTCTACTTACGACATGTTAGAAAGATTCGTATTGAATAAAGATCTCATCATCTCTTGCCTAGCTAATTTGGGTGGAAAGTCGATTACTTTAAACTTGAAAGACACTGACTGGGATATAATTCAACAATGTATAAGAATTTTGAAAGTTTTCAGTGAGGTAACCAAAGAGATGTCCTCAGAGAAAACAGTCTCCCTGTCAAAAATGAAGATCTTGCCAAGATTAATGGCATGGCAACTACAGTCTTTTAAAGACAAAAGCCGGCCGGAGTGGCCGAGCGGTTAAAGGCGCTACAGTCTGGAACCGCACGACCGCTGCGGTCGCAGGTTCGAATCCTGCCTAGGGCATGGATGTGTGTGATGTCCTTAGGTTAGTTAGGTTTAAGTAGTTCTAAGTTCTAGGGGACTTATGACCACAGCAGTTGAGTCCCATAGTGCTCAGAGCCATTTGAACCATTTTTAAAGACAAAAAATGAAAAATATCCTGAAGAAACACATGGATTAATAAATAATTTGCTGAAAGGCTTGTCAGAACAATTTGGGGTCATCTTCAGCAGTGAAGTGGTTGCACAAGCAACTTTTGGACCCCTGGTTCAAAAAACAAGTATTTTCTGATGAGTCGATATTCCATGACTGCTACATCTACATCTACATCTACATCTATACTCCGCGAGCCACCTTACGGTGTGTGGCGGAGGGTACTTATTGTACCACTATCTGATCCCCCCTTCCCTGTTCCATTCACGAATTGTGCGTGGGAAGAACGACTGCTTGTAAGTCTCCGTATTTGCTCTAATTTCTCGGATCTTTTCGTTGTGATCATTACGCGAGATATATGTGGGCGGTAGTAATATGTTACCCATCTCTTCCCGGAATGTGCTCTCTCGTAATTTCGATAATAAACCTCTCCGTATTGCGTAACGCCTTTCTTGAAGTGTCCGCCACTGGAGCTTGTTCAGCATCTCCGTAACGCTCTCGCGCTGACTAAATGTCCCCATGACGAATCGCGCTGCTTTTCGCTGGATCATGTCTATCTCTTCTATTAATCCAACCTGGTAAGGGTCCCATACTGATGAGCAATACTCAAGAATCGGACGAACAAGCGTTTTGTAAGCTACTTCTTTCGTCGATGAGTCACATTTTCTTAGAATTCTTCCTATGAATCTCAACCTGGCGCCTGCTTTTCCCACTATTTGTTTTATGTGATCATTCCACTTCAGATCGCTCCGGATAGTAACTCCTAAGTATTTTACGGTCGTTACCGCTTCCAATGATTTACCACCTATGGCATAATCGTACTGGAATGGATTTCTGCCCCTATGTATGCGCATTATATTACATTTATCTACGTTTAGGGAAAGCTGCCAGCTGTCGCACCATGCATTAATCTTCTGCAGGTCCTCCTGGAGTACGTACGAGTCTTCTGATGTTGCTACTTTCTTGTAGACAACCGTGTCATCTGCAAATAGCCTCACGGAGCTACCGATGTTGTCAACTAAGTCATTTATGTATATTGTAAACAATAAAGGTCCTATCACGCTTCCCTGCGGTACTCCCGAAATTACCTCTACATCTGCAGATTTTGAACCGTTAAGAATGACATGTTGTGTTCTTTCTTCTAGGAAATCCTGAATCCAATCGCAAACCTGGTCCGATATTCCGTAAGCTCGTATTTTTTTCACTAAACGTAAGTGCGGAACCGTATCAAATGCCTTCCTGAAGTCCAGGAATACGGCATCAATCTGCTCGCCAGTGTCTACGGCACTGTGAATTTCTTGGGCAAATAGGGCGAGCTGAGTTTCACATGATCTCTGTTTGCGGAATCCATGTTGGTTATGATGAAGGAGATTTGTATTATCTAAGAACGTCATAATACGAGAACACAAAACATGTTCCATTATTCTACAACAGATTGACGTAAGCGAAATAGGCCTATAATTATTCGCATCTGATTTATGACCCTTCTTGAAAATGGGAACGACCTGCGCTTTCTTCCAGTCGCTAGGTACTTTACGTTCTTCCAGCGATCTACGATAAATTGCTGATAGAAAGGGGGCAAGTTCTTTAGCATAATCACTGTAGAATCTTAAGGGTATCTCGTCTGGTCCGGATGCTTTTCCGCTACTAAGTGATAGCAGTTGTTTTTCAATTCCGATATCGTTTATTTCAATATTTTCCATTTTGGCGTCCGTGCGACGGCTGAAGTCAGGGACCGTGTTACGATTTTCCGCAGTGAAACAGTTTCGGAACACTGAATTCAGTATTTCTGCCTTTCTTCGGTCGTCCTCTGTTTCGGTGCCATCGTGGTCAACGAGTGACTGAATAGGGGATTTAGATCCGCTTACCGATTTTACATATGACCAAAACTTTTTAGGGTTCTTGTTTAGATTGTTTGCCAATGTTTTATGTTCGAATTCGTTGAATGCTTCTCTCATTGCTCTCTTTACGCTCTTTTTCGCTTCGTTCAGCTTTTCCTTATCAGCTATGATTCGACTACTCTTAAACCTGTGATGAAGCTTTCTTTGTTTCCGTAGTACCTTTCGTACATGATTGTTATACCACGGTGGATCTTTCCCCTCGCTTTGGACCTTAGTCGGTACGAACTTATCTAAGGCGTACTGGACGATGTTTCTGAATTTTTTCCATTTTTGTTCCACATCCTCTTCCTCAGAAATGAACGTTTGATGGTGGTCACTCAGATATTCTGCGATTTGTGCCCTATCACTCTTGTTAAGCAAATATATTTTCCTTCCTTTCTTGGCATTTCTTATTACACTTGTAGTCATTGATGCAACCACTGACTTATGATCACTGATACCCTCTTCTACATTCACGGAGTCGAAAAGTTCCGGTCTATTTGTTGCTATGAGGTCTAAAACGTTAGCTTCACGAGTTGGTTCTCTAACTATCTGCTCGAAGTAATTCTCGGACAAGGCAGTCAGGATAATGTCACAAGAGTCTCTGTCCCTGGCTCCAGTTCTGATTGTGTGACTATCCCATTCTATACCTGGTAGATTGAAGTCTCCCCCTATTACAATAGTATGATCACAAAACTTCTTCACGACGTTCTGCAGGTTCTCTCTGAGGCGCTCAACTACTACGGTTGCTGATGCAGGTGGTCTATAGAAGCATCCGACTATCATATCTGACCCACCTTTGATACTTAACTTAACCCAGATTATTTCACATTCGCATTCCTACATGAGTGTCATAGCAAAAATGAAATCATTGCTAGCTCAACAAGAAGAAACAGATCAACGATCTGAACCAGTTACCACCATAACAGGCGAGAGCTCTTCAATTTGGGAGGACTTCGATAAAACAATAAATCAGCTCCAAGGAAGTTATGACCTGGGATGTGCAGCAATTGTTGAACTTGACAAATATTTGTCTGAGGCCTATTTGTGTAGAAACAGTGATCCATTAAACTGGTGGGGCACTAGAACGTTGCTGTACCCAACACTGTATGAACTAGTCCTGCAAATGTTATGCATCCCAACTACATCAACTCCCTGTGGGCATATCTTCTCAAAAGCAGGACAAATATGCAATGACAGAAGGAACAGACTCACTTTGAGTAAAATTGAACAAATTTTATTTATAAACCAGAACATTGATTAGTTTTTCCTATAACATATACTCATTGTGTGTGTCGACTGTGCATACTAAAATATATTACAGTTTTTGTATGTTACTTTTTATGCAATTAAATTTTGTTTAGATAATATGAATCAGTCTTATTTTCAAAATTTCCCTACCTGATAAAAATACTTAGAATTTTATTGTAATATTTTTATTTTTTCCACGAGATGAAATGTATAACTTTTCTATCTCAAAGTGACTAAGGATGTAATATAAACCTATCAGTGATTTTTCCTTCATTGCAGACTGCAGTCATACTGTACTTTATGAATGAAAATGCAACCATCTGATTAAGTTTCAATATTACTTCATTTCACACTATCACTATTTAGATGTGGAGGTTTGTTTTGAGGGGAACTCAAAAGCGTCGTTATCAGCATGCTATTTTAGCGTTGTAGTCATTATCATGTGCAAAGGTGAAATATTTATTACATATCTGACATGTCTGAATGATTATTGTCACAATATTACAATCATTCAGACATGTCAGACATTTTATGACTATTTCACCTTTGACCATGATAATGGCTACAAAGCCAAAACCACGATAGTGCAAAATAAATCAATAACCATAAACTTTGTCATATTGTGGAATGTCAATAAACAATACAAAATTCTTACTCATTATCTGTGTTACTTCAAAATAGGATCAAATAAGATCAAAATACAGGTATAGTACTGGAGTAAACCAAGTTTAAAGGGCAATGTGCCTCTCATTTATTTGCTATTGTGAATGAATGGTGAGTTATGAAAAAGAGCTAGTTCATTTCGGGGAATGAACAGTTCTGATCCGATATCTGAAAAGAACAGTTTTGCCCATCTCTAATATGAACTGTATCCTTTATCTTATTATAATATAGTATCATGTGTCGTTTGTTACTGGACTCACCTACTACATCACTGTGTACCTTTCCTGAATCCAAAACTGCCGAACTGATTTCTCTATTTTTGTTGGACAAAACTTCAGGAAAGATTTATTTTTTATCCTTTCTTGTGGTTCCTGCAACATTGATTTTGTTTTGCAGCAGAGAAAGAGCCAGTGGTAGATAGTATACCAGTAATCTACTGTCATATTTCTATTTGTGCCTTTTATCGGCTCAGTTAGTCAACGCATAATATCAGATGGCTTATTAGATAAAAAATGATTGAAATGGCTCTGAGCACTATGGGATTTAACATCTGTGGTCATCAGTCCCCTAGAACTTAGAACTACTTAAACCTAACTAACCTGAGGACATCACACACATCCATGCCCGAGGCAGGATTCGAACCTGTGACCGTAGCGGTCACGCGGTTCCAGACTGAAGCGCCTAGAACCGCACAGTCATGGCTTATTAGAGATACAAAACTGTCCTATTGGATGTTTTTCACAGTACGCTTCCAACAAATCGGTATAGACTGCCTTAATGTCGCACACAGCAAATATTTTGATGCCATGTTTAGCTGGTTTATTGGGAATGTGTTTTTCGAAGCTCCAGCAACTTCTGACTGCTTCTACTGTCTCACAAATAGTAACGAATTATCTAAGATTGTAACTGTTATTAAGTTTTTCACACATGCACCGACGAAGCTCCTAATAGCTACTACCTTATCTCTTTTATGTCTCTTCTCCCTGATTTTTTTATTATCAAATCTAACATAATAGAAGCAATAAAAATCCTTTTAACTCACATGGGATCTCAGAACAGTCAGTCATGTTCTGTTATTTGACCTAAGTTGCAATGCATTTGTGTGATTTCCATCTTTCAGGTCAATCAAATAAAATTACCTAATTCTGAGCACATTTCATTTCGATCTGTCATAATCTCTAGAACAATTGGAAACAGAAATTTCATTTTCAGCTAATGAAGTACACTGGTCAAAATGAATGTTGCATATTGCCGAAAATTGAATACTGAACGTTGGGTTCCAGAAATACGTTATGGCATCGGTTTGTTTGTAATATAATTCTAGCAGAAACACTCCACGTTTGTACCATGAGGGGTCATTACATGCAGTGTATGGCTACCAGGTTACGGGTAACCATCACAGTACTTGTGTGTCATTACAAGAGATGTGTTGCTTCAGGACGGTCGGACAAAAGTGACTTTCGATGAGAGGCTCTGTATAGTTACTCTAATGAAGCAGGGAATAAGATGGGTGGATGCCACTGCGAACCAGTGAGATGCCTCTGGAAGCAGGAACAAGTTTCTAGCGACAGGATGAGCTGAGGATTGCCACAGAAGTGGCCTTGGAAGGAAAACGACAGGTGGGCAGGCCTGATATCTGCATATAACTGCAAGCAGTAACTATCTGGTATGGTTCAGAGTACCCTAAGGCGATTATTAGATAGACAATTCGTTAGTAAAACTGTACAGTCGCAAGCTGAGAATAGAATAAACATGTAAAGTACTGCAAAAATGTCATGACCTAATGGGAAGAAATGGAAGTACCGAATGAACGTGCAATTTCCATCACCTCCCTGCTAAATTGGACAGAATTTGAATGTGCTCTGGAGAAGACCACCAGAGAATGTTGCAAATTATTGCAACACATTTTGAAAAAGAGAGAGTTACTTAGTAGTGAGTTTAATTTAAAATGATTATTAATGAAAAGTGAACCAAAATAACCTCATGGCAGCTCCTTTAAAGGTTACTAGGCCATGATTCCCTAAAATCTATGCTTGATGATTTTCGTATGTCTTCATCTACAGCTATATACAAACTCCATAAGCCACCATATGGCGCGTGGTGGAGGGTACCTTGTATCACTACTAGTCATTGTCTTTCTCGTTCCACTTTCAAACAGAGCAAGAGAAAAACTACTATCTGGAAGCCTCTGTACAAACCCTAATTTCTCTTATCTTGTCTTTGTCGTCGTCACACAAAATCGCAAAATGTGCATTAATGGCAGTCCGATCGTTCTGCAGTCGATCTCAGATTCCAGTTCTCTAAATTTCTTCAGTAGTGCTCCCTATAAAATGAAGTCCAACAATTGCCTTCCCATCACCAAACTGACTTTATGGTTCCATTTTCTATAGCTTTTCAGTGTTGTGCCGCTTCCCACCTGGTCGTTTTTCGGGCCTGTTAATACAAAATTAGTCCATGTGCATAACGTTTTGGAAAGTTGAGTTTAAAGCCCATTACTCTAACATTCAGAGGAAAAGTAAGTGAATAGCGATTAAATGGAACTCCTAAAAGTAAAATGATTCATATTAATCTGATTAACATTGAAAAAAATTAACTCTTAAAAATCCCTGTCATAACTTTTAACGAGAAAAATATGATTTTCAGTACGTCATAACAATGAAAATAGTATTTATTCACGTTCCTGAATAGAATACATAGTAAATCAAACATGTAAAATCCCTACATACGCGTTCTTAAGTGAAAAACTTCAAAACTGAAATCATATATGAGTGTCTGTAGTCTGTGTTATATACATGAGTTGTGATTGAGGAAACACTCTGAACACCTCAAGAAAGCCATGCCCTCACGAATCCTTTTTTAAAAAGTGTCTTAAAATCGTACATATATTCCTACTTACATAAGATAACATTTGTCAAGAATAGCAAAATTAACTTCGAGTTAGGGAAAAAGCTTTTAGAGATCCAAAATTGTTTTCACACGAATAATGCAGTGTTAATTATGTATCTCAGATTTGAACTGATTAATTTTTCTCACTATTTTCTTTGCACTACTAAGAGCATTCAATTATCTGTTGTGCATTGTTTCTTTCCTTAAAATAGTCACAAAGTTCGTAATACACAAATGATGTATGACTAATGAATTTTGTAATTATAAAATACTTTTTCTTTCTGCCATGCATTTTTTTCTTTCTGATGCATTTTCGCCTTATGCTTTAAGACATCTTCATTGGAATCTAGGACGATACAGTACTGTTTTGATTCCACTGAAAATACCTTAAAGTAAAATTACTGCAGAACAACTAAACATTAGACCACAAATACCAGTGTCTAAAGAAGAAAAACAGAAAGGATGTGCTGGCAGACGAAATTTCCCGATGTAATCGAGTAATCAAGCAGAAATCACTGTAATTACAAATCAACATATCGTTAACTAACTTTATTTCGATCTTAAAGCTAATCAAAACGTAAATAACTTAATTACCAAAATGCGTCTGATGAAAAAACACACAGTTTTGCAGTTGCAACAACAGAACAAAAATACCCTCAAGAATTGTAAAACAACTACAGACAACATGGCCACACAAATGAAAAACTGGATGTACATAGAGTTGCTGACACTCATCGGAGTTCTGGCCAATAATGCAGCTAGCACCTCATCATGGCACCCAAGTGCTTGCTGCGTGATGAGTTTGTTTCAACTTGCCAGATTCATTGTCTTATTTACTCTTTGCTAGAGATACATCTGTGGCCTAGGTCAACAGCTGAACAGCCAGTCCATATTTAAATTGTTAGCTAGTGTCTCTGCCTCTGTCCTGTTGTCATCTGTATAGCTTGATCAATGAAAACAACAAAAGAATTAGCCTAAGGGCTTCATGTGCCACATCATAATTCATGTATATTATTTACACATAAACTCTCCAGATGTTTCTATATTAGATTTGAATTGTTGCCCTGTTCCTTCATAACTCTGTGAATCCTTGCACTTCACAGTAACATACATAATGTTCACTATTCATAGTTTCACTAACAATCTATGTATATAATATCAAAAGATAATTCTCATATCAAACAAAAAATATATACAAGACTCATGATTGCTACCAAAGTGTCTTGTAACCCAAAATGATAAACAAGATTCATGTGATAAATGACCAATTCATGGATCCATGATGTAAAGATCTATCCTATAACTCACATGACATGACTCATTACTGCTTCAAAAATTCTGACTAAATCGCAAGCATCTCAAGCCTACAATAATAATAAATCTTTTATGTCTAAGAAGTTCTATCGCTAGCTACTACGTTTCACTCCTTCTTTGCCTGTAGAAGCACTTGAAAATATTAGTCAGACAATATATCGGGCCAGAGTTGCACAGACTCTCCTTTTATCCTAAAACTAGCTAATTCTTATCATCAGTATTGTATTTGTAATGAAAGCGGAACCAAAACGCATTTACATTCATCATTGTAGCAGTCCTCCAACTCTCCTCTGCTTCTATAAAATATAAACCAATACTAAAAGCTTCTCTTCTCCGATATTAGTAAGAAATGCGAAAGCCACAGCTTAGTATTTGTTGTGTCTAGACAAGACAGCCTAGACACAATGAGAGGAAGCCGAAAGGCACGCGCTAAGCTAAAGCAGGATGGCGTGAGGTCTGAAACATGATACGAAATGAATGCTATAAAGAAAAGTACGTAGCTTCTGGAATACTTAACTTTAATCCATACTTTTGGTACATCTGGAGATTGTGGCGATACAAGTGAGACTCTTTAGATACATGCAATGTTACTAATGGCGCCTTGCTAGGTCGCAGCCATTGACTTAGCTGAAGGCTATTCTAACTATCTGCTCTGCAAATGAGCGAGGCTTCGTCAGTGTGCATCGCTAGCTACGTCGTCTGTACAACTGGGGCGAGTGCTAGTCCGTATCTCGAGACCTGCCTTGTGGTGGCGCTCGGTCTGCGATCACACAGTGGCGACACGCGGGTCCGACATGTACTAATGGACCGCGGCCGATTTAAAGCTACCACCTAGCAAGTGTGGTGTCTGGCGGTGACACCACATTCCTCCCCCCGCAAATCGGCGAACGGTCGTGTTATAAGGCTTCCGCCCGCCGTGGGGAGGATCCCATGTTGACGTATGCGATGAGGTGGGGAGCCTAACAACAGGCGAGGCTGTGCCACCCGCACCCGGCCATTCGGTCCGAGGGGAGCTAGGAAGCGCCTGAAAACCTAGTCCAGGGTGCACGTCAACATGCGGTGTATTCGCCCGTAAAGAGACAGGAGGGGCGAAGACGCCATGTGGTCCGGAGCGGGCAAGAGTACCATGGCGGAGGACGGCTGATCACGGGAAGCGATCGGCGGCGCGTGACCCAGGGAGGCGCTTGGCGGTTGCAGCGAGGCGTCCACTGCGGGCGGCGCCGGCGGGAGAACAGGCGGCGGCGGCGGAGGCGGCGCGGCGCGTAGCCAAGGGGCAAAATGGAAGGCATCGTCGGTAACACCTGGGGATGAGGCGAGCCAGTAGATGGGTCCCCAGGGCGCTGACCGGACGGCACCGTCGCTGAAAGCAGACGGGGAGCGGCAGAACCCGTGCGACGACAGAGGCGCAGCTGATTGAGATGCCGACGCACCTCACCAGAGGCCCCCAAAACCAAATACATCGCGCGGCCGAGGCAGCGAAGAATGCGCCCTGCGAGCCAACGCCGTGAACCTCGATAGTTGCGATAGAATACAACGTCGCCTGGAGCTAAAGCAGAAGTCTGCCGCTGCACAGGAACCTGATGCGGCGGGTGCAGCAAAGACATCAAGGTTCGATGAGGACGACCGTGGAGCAACTCAGCCGGCGAGCGACCATCTCGGGCCTGAGAGCGATACGATGACAAAAAGAGCAACAACGCGCCCTCCCGAGAATGCGACTCTTTCAACTTCAACATCTGTGACTTGAAAGTCCGGACCAATCGTTCAGCGGCACCGTTTGACTGAGGTGAGAACGGCGCGGATGTCAGATGTTGAATACCATTGGCCTGGCAGAATGACTGAAATTCTGCGGACATGAATTGTGGGCCATTGTCGGAAACAATAGTGTGTGGAAGACCTTCAATGCAAAAGATAGCAGACAACGCTTGGATGGTGGCAGTTGACATCGTGGAAGACATCCGGACAACAAAAGGAAAATTACTGAAGGCATCTACCAGAACCAACCATCGAGCATTCCAGAATGGACCAGCAAAATCGATGTGCAAGCGTTGCCAAGGGGAAGTGGCTTTTGGCCATGCAAAGACTTTCCGCAGTGGTGCGGATTGTTGTTCGGCACACGCCATGCAAGAAGAACACATATTCGTAATCGCAGCATCGATTCCGAAACAAGTACAGTGCTGACGAGCAAGTTGTTTCGTTCGCACTACACCCCAATATCCTTGGTGAAGAAGCCGTAAAACAGAGGACTGTAACGAACGTGGGACCACGACTCGGGACTGATCATTATCAGAACGCAACAACAAAACACCACGTGGAACAAAAAGTCTCTCCTTGTGAGCAAAAAATCGGCGAACCAACGGATCCTCGATCCGAGACTTTGACAAGGGCTATTGCGTAGCAACAAAACGCAAAACGGTAGCAAGGACAGGGTCAGCAGCTGTGGCTGTAGCTACATGACGAAAATCAATCGGAAACGATTCGACCACGTCATCAGTTTCCGCATCAATGAACATGCAAGCAAGTTCGGAAGAATCGAATGCTCTATCCTCAGCAACAGGCAAACGGGACAACGCATCGGCGTTTCCGTGCTTAGCAGTGGACGGATACAAGATATCGTATCGGTACTGCGAGAGGAAAATAGACCAGCGAATAAATTTCTGCGCTGTACGCGGAGGTACAGGCTTGTTCGGATGAAAAGCGATGTCAAAGGTTTGTGGTCTGTGATGATGGTAAAGTGACGACCATACAAGAAATCATGGAACTTAGTAACACTAAACACGAGAGCCAAAGCTTCTTTCTCGATCTGTGAATAATTTCTTTGCGCAGACGAGAGCAATTTTGACGCAAAGGCAATAGGGCGATCATGCGATCCATCTTTGTGCGCAAGCACAGCACCGATCCCGATATCCGATGCATCTACCATCAACAAAAGGGGTTTCTGAGGATCGAATGGCGTAAGGCAAGTATTTGAAAGCAACGCCGATTTCAACTGGCGAAAAGCGCGGTCGCATTCCGTCGTCCAGACGAACGGAACACCTTTACGGCGTAAGCGATGAAGCGGAGCTGAAATGGAAGAGGCATTGCGCACATTCACCCACACCGTGTGATTCTAAATCGTTTAATGTTCTTGCGACCTCATCACGCAATGCGTGGGGGAACATTGCGCGCCTGGAAAAATTTCGGTTGCGCGTTTACTTTCAGTTCCAAATGTGCTTCATAGTTCTTAGCGCAACCAAGGCCCAGTGCAAAAATGTCTGCAAATTCTTCACATAGCCGAGAAACACTGGCGGAAGGCACAGTCTGATTCACTGATAGGACCTGATTTACAATAGACAAGTTAAACAACTGAAATAAATCTAAGCCAAACAAGTTCACTGCAGAAGAAGAACGAAGAACGTAAAATGACACAAGTTTTGTTTGTCCCTTATATGTTGCAAGAAGGCTGCACTGTCCTAACACAGGGATATTCTGACCTTAATAACTATTTAACTTAACATCTGCGGCACGCAACGGAGGTTTGCCCAGTTGTTTGTACGTGTCGTGATTGATCAATGAAACTGCAGCTCCGGTATCGAGCTGGAATGCTATCACGTGGCCATGAATGTCCAAATCTAAAAAACGTTTATTGTCCTCCCGACGACAAGAGCGACTGTCTCGTGCAATTTGAACTGACACTGGTACAGAAGCACTTGCGACTTGACGCGATTTCTGGCGACGTCGACGCACAGTATTTGTGGGACGAACACAGTCAGTGTTAGAGCACAGTGGCACTGGACAGAGGCACTGGACGAAGTGGAATTAACTACATGAATGTCCATGGGCGAAGGTTCACGGGCCTGAGCATCCTTGGTTCGATTCCGGCGCGAAGCAAAGGGTCTGGAATGGTTGTGATTGTCTGATCTGAGCTTTTTCTGACAAACACTTTGAACATGTCCTTTCTTATTACAGAAAAAGCAAATAGCTTGGCGTGACGGGCAATTTTCACGCGAATGTCTAGTAGCACACCGCGGGCATGATTTCACTGCATGTGTATGCTGGCGCGGCACACCTGGTTTAGAGCATGGCGGCAGCTGTGTGGACGTGCGCGAGGGCAGTTTACCGGTCCATGCAGCGCGCCCAGCGGGCCGGTTAATGGTACACACGGCTGGCGAAGTTGCAAATGATTCCTGAGCAAAGTCAAGTGTGTCTTGTCTATCCAATATGTCTATCACTTGTTGAAGGGAGGTATTAACCAGTTTCAAAATCTGTTCCCGTATACGAACATCAGAAACGTTCTGTGCTATTGCATCACGTACCATAGTATCTGAATAAGGGAGTCCACATTCACACTCAAAAGCACAATCCCTTGTAAGGCCTTGCAGTGTTGCAACCCACTCCCTATTAGTTTGACCGGCCGTACGTTTTGTACAAAAGAAAGTATACCTTTGTGCAACTACATTAACTGTTTCCTTGAAATAGGCGTCCAATGCCGACAAAATTTCTTCGTAGGACTGAGTTGCTATGTCGCGTCAGGGAAATCACTATCACACGGTACGTTTGCACCCCTACACACGCCAATAAATGAGGCTGCCGCTCGTTACCTTGAATTCTGTAGGCGGCGAGATGAAATCCAAACTGGCGTGACCACTCTGTCCATGTTTCTTTAGCTGGTTCATAGGGACGAAATGGGGGTGCAACTGCATGTTGTGGCTGCGGTAGCGGTGAAGCGGCGGCGGCCGCATCGTTTTGCAGTGCACGTTGACCCTGGACGAGCTGTCCAAGGGCATCCAATAACGCCTGCGTCTGCTGATTCTGCAAGCGATAAAATTCGGACAGTACATCTGGTGAAGCCATGACACAATTAAATTAGAGCAATACGAACGCGAAATCCTCTTTTAAGCCTCGTCGCCAAAAATGTTGTGTCTAGACAAGACAGCCTACACAATGAGAGGAAGCCGAAAGGCACGCGCTAAGCTAAAGCAGGATGGCGTGAGGTCTGAAACATGATACGTAATGAATGCTATAAAGAAAAGTACGTAGCTTCTGGAATGCTTAACATTAATCCATCCTTTTGGTACATCTGGAGATTGTGGCGATACAAGTGAGACTCTTTAGATACATGCAATGTTACTAATGGCGCCTTGCTAGGTCGTAGCCATTGACTTAGCTGAAGGCTATTCTAACTATCTGCTCTGCAAATGAGCGAGGCTTCGTCAGTGTGCATCGCTAGCTACGTCGTCCGTACAACTGGGGCGAGTGCTAGTCCGTATCTCGAGACCTGCCTTGTGGTGGCGCTCGGTCTGCGATCACACAGTGGCGACACGCGGGTCCGACGTGTACTAATGGACCGCGGCCGATTTAAAGCTACCACCTAGCAAGTGTGGTGTCTGGCGGTGACACCACAGTATTCATTGATAAACAACCGAAGTGTTACGTATAAAATGACTTAAAATGGTATACATATACTTATTCCTTCCTAGATACGTAAGAAAAATTACATAGTTTAGCGTTATAATCATGCTTAAACAGTCCTCTATGACTACTTATGGTGTTATTAGTAATTCACTACGTAGTTCTCTCTCTTTATCTACTTACCAGCTCTGCACTACATGTTTTTCGTTCTTTCCTTCGTGCAAAGCGTCATCTATCACACATCTGTGAGTTTCTCTGAATACTCTTATTCGCTTATACCCACATGGCATTTAAAATGTTTACTTATGTCTACTGATCTGCAAATTTCAATACACATTGGCCAAAATTGATACAACAGTAAATGTAATTCAGAAACCTATCAGTTAAGAAATTTTAGTTCTCCACAACTCTTTTATGACTAGAATTTTTTTATTTTCCATTTACGATACCTTCCCTGCAACTTCTTACATTTTAGAGTTTCAACTTCCACTGTGGTTTGGTGCACCATCCTTTTCTCTCTCTATGGTCGCAAGCATACAGTAAAGAACTTGTTCGTGAGGGAGTACCATTTAGTGGATGGTTAACGTGACCTTTTTAACCCTTTCACTCTTGCCCTAAACGACTTCACAAATCACTTTTTCTTTTGACATTTTCTAGAAACCTCAGCAGCCTTTCTCATATTTTCCAGTGCTAACCTCACTAGATGTCTATCTTGAAATGTAACAAAAACTGTTACATATTTTCCCGTGTCTGATATGATGGAAGCTGATTATCCAATACTAAAACCGGTCATTAGGATTAGCATTTCTTTCATGACTACTTCAAACAAATGTATATATGAACCCAAAAGTTTATGTTTATTTGGCAATAAATCCTGCATAACTGACCAAGATCTTTCCTGATATTTTCAGAAAGTTTAGATTCAGGATGGTAGGACGAAATTTAAATTGTTGTTATCCTTCTGTTATGAACTACTAACTCGAATTGTGAACCAATATCTGACATACTTTGTCGACACGACCAGCCTTATGTAGAAAGTGATTCAGAAACACTCATACAACAGATTAAACAGCTGTCTTCAGTGGCGAGAGTGAGACGAACTTGGATGTCAAATCAACAGCAAGAAAAACACACTACTACCCTATTTTACAGACAGTAGGTGGTTACAGACTATAAGATGCAACTTAATTTTAAGCATTTTTATAAAGAAATAGCATTTTACCATTTTTAATATTAGATATAAAGCCAGACTAAAAAAACTCCTGGTTTATGAAACGGAACTGACCTTAAAAATCCCTGAAAATCGTCATCTAAACTTTGTTCTTCTTCTTTTTCTTCTTCTTCGTCGTTGTCACTGCTATTCTCTTCATATGTAAGATGGTCTTCACTGCCATCGAGAGTGTTACTTATGCCGCACTTCTTGAAAGTTTTAACAATAATGTCTTCTCTCACTCTATACCACGAATGTTTTATCCACTGACGCACTTGCTTGACTGTAGGTCGTTTTAAAGTTCTTTCAGTGTGAATTCATGTTCGGTTTCATCCGTCATCCTTTTGTTCCACTCCTCTCTCATATACACTTCAAATGGTTTACTTATCGAGACATCGAGAGGTTGCAGCTCTGAAGTAAGCCCTCAGAGAAGAAAAGCAAACACTATATCTCCCTTTCTCAATTTCTCTTTCAAGGAAGTTTTCAAATCACTAATGAATTGATCTAGCAAAAGAAAAGAACTCTTCTTCAATGAATCACCTTTTCTTCTCTCTCAAACTCTGTTAATTCACAATTTCACACCAGCCTTGTCCATCTAAACCTTGTCATGTATGTGGACAATAACACCTGGCGGTATTTCAGAAGGTTTTGGCATTGTTTTGCGCTTGAAAATCATCACTGGATTAAGTTTAGCACCGTCAGCGCAACATGAAAGGACAATGTAGTGCATTTTTTCATGTCCACTTGTTTTTATAGTGACAGTTTTAGCACCTTTCAGGGCAACAGTTCTGTTACTCGGTACATCGAATGTCAATGGAGTTTCGTCCACATTCGTTTTTAGCTTTGATCCACAATGGTTTTCTGCCCACGTTGAGTAATAAAGTGATGGAAAGGTAAAATGTTCTCTTCATGCTCCTGTGCATTTTCTGAGATATTTTTGTTTTGGTTCGCATGCTAAGTTCCTGACTCTTCATAAACCTGTTGCACCAACTAACTCCACCCTTAAAATTAGTTAAATTCCACTCTAGCGCTGTAAGACGAGAGTGTATTTGAGTGATTTTTATATTAATCCCAGTGCCATTTTGACGGTGCCCTTGGATCTATTTGAGTACGCCATCTTACGTTTTTGGCCATTTTGCATTGACTTCTCTATATGCACATTTAGTCTTCCTAATTTATTTCAGTTCTTCTTTACTATCCCGCCAACCGAGAATGGTTTTTTTCTATTGGTGGAGGGCCGAAATGCCGCTTAGCTGTTCTGTTTTCATGTTCTTCTGCATATGCTATTACTTTCAGTTTATAGCCCTCACCACATGAATACTTATTTCCGCTACGAAACTAACTACTAACAAAAATATTGTACTGTTACCTATAACATAAATCACTTTATGATCAAGTTCACTGGCACCCTAGACTGCAATGACGCATCTTAGGCTAGACAGCGTCCTGGATTTGTAATGGCGGGGTGGGAGGGAGACATTGTTAGCAAGCTTATGAATCCCAACACATGTTGAAAATGGTTACAATGGCTCTAAGCACTACGGGACTTAACATCTGAGGTCATCAGTCCCCTAGACTTAGAACTACTTAAACCTAACTAACCTAAGGACATCACACACATCCATGCCCGGGGCAGGATTCGAACCTGCGACCTTAGCAGCAGCGCGGTTCCGGACAGAAGTGCCTAGAACCTCTCTGTCACAGCGGTCAGCTAAGTCCTTCAAAGCTCTTCTCAATTCTGATTCTAATACTGGATCCCCTGTTTCTTCCCTATCAGCTCCTGTTTCTCCTGCTGTCACATCATCATATAACCCCTCCCCCTCATAGAGGTCCTCAGTGTGATGCCACCTATGCTTTTAATTTCACCGGAGGTCTTTTTACTTTTCTGTATGTTGAATAAGTCCTTGCGACAATCAGTTCTGTTTCGACATTTTCACCTGTTTCGTGTAGTCATTTCGCCTTAGCTTCCCTGCACTTCCTATCTGTTTCATTCCTAAGTGACTTGTACCATTTTGTTCCTGAATATCTTTAAACACTTTCGTACGTCCTTCTTTCATCAGTCAGTTGAAGTATTTCTTCCGTTACTCATGGTTTCCTCACAGTCATCCTTATGTACCCGCTTTTTTTCTCTCTAGCTTCTCTCATTGCCATTTTAGACGTGTCTGAACTATCTACTGAGCTATTCATTATCGCAATATCTATAGCCTCAGAGAAGTTCAGGCGTACCGCTTCATTCTTTAGAACTTCCGTATCCCACTACTTTACTCATTGATTCTTCCTGACTACTCTCTTAAGCTTCAGATTACTTTTCATCATTACCAAATTGAGATCTGAAACTCATGACTACGCTTTATAATCCAGTATCTGATGTCGGAATCTCAAACTGACCATGATGTAATGTACCTGGAATCTTCCTAGATATTCCGGCTTTTTCCAAGTACACCTTCTCCACTTGTTGACCTCGAACGGAGTATTCGCTATTACTAGTTAAAATATATTGTAGAGCTTAATTAGACTTTCTCCTCTCTAACTTCTCGTACCATGCCCATATTCTCCCGAAAGCCGTTATACTATTCCTCCCTCTACAATAGTATTCCAGTCCCCCATGACTTTTAGGTTTTCATCTCACTTTACGTTCTGAATTACCTGTTCAGTTTCCTCATATAATTTCTCTACGTCTTCATCTTCTGCTTGCGACGTTGCAATATATACCTGAACTACAGTTGTCGGCATTCGTCTGCTGTCGATTCTGATGAGAACATAATCACTGAAGTGTACGCAGTAGCTCACTCTCTATCCAACCTTCCTCTTCATAACAAACCCTACCTCTGTTATAACATTTTCTTCTGGTGTTGATGTTACTCTATCTCATCTGATCAGAAATCCTTGTCTTCTTCTCATTTCACTTCACTGACGCCGACTGTTTCTAGAATGAGCCTAAGCATTTGCGTTTCCAGATTTCCTAGCTTCTCTACTATTGTAATGTCCCCTTAGAAAAATTATGAATGACTGTGCTGGTCAGCCTCTTAGGTTATTTGATTTTCAAACAGCTGAGCAAAACTGAATGTACTCAGACTTTTATCTCTTTACTTATTCTGATCCTCACTAAACTGACTCACAATATTTTTTTTAGTGCAACGCAATCTGACTTTCAATACTCCCTACAAAAGAATGGCCCTGACTAACAATAACGTATACCTCTCACAAATCACCTACTTCACAAAAATCTTCGTTACTCGAACTACTGCAATACAGCGAGCGTCAGTACTGCCAGCTGAATAAAAGATTCTAACTACTGAAGGCAGTAACTACTGGTGGGCATAGTTAGCAAATGACAGATTTTGATAGAGAACAAACAATGTATTTACCTTAATAGCGTTCAAAAGTCATAAGATATATATACAATTTTGTGACATCCAATTAAACATATTTCCTTTCTCTGAAGGACACACGTCCAGGTCGTCCGCTTAAAACTCTGGCAACTCTCTCTCCACATCCACCACTGCTGGTGGCTCACATCCATCTGCCCAACACTACAATAGCGAATATTCCAGCAATGCCAACCAGCCACAGGCTGCACACAGCACAGTCAGTGATTTTCATACAGAGCGCTACGTGGCGTTATCAACATAAAAACCTAATTAGCCTACTTACACTATGTTCTAACTTCTGACGTTCCACGCTCCGTCACGTAGAATCTTTTGCTGGTTATTTAGTTTTTTTTCTCATTGTCGTCGTTTCCCCCCACCACTCCCGAATTTGGCAGTCCCCTTCCCGATATCCGAATGAGAAAAGAGTCCTGAATCTTTTGCTAACGGAGAGACCATCGTCCTGTGGATACACGTTATGTGTCTTTAATGCAGTGGTTTCCATAGTCTTTTGCATCCTCATGCTGTTGATCATTGCTTATTCTTCCGCTTTTTAAGGGCAGTTCCTCTCCCCAAGGGAAGAGTGAAAATTTATCCGCTCTCCCGCCCGTTCTGACAACGCGCTTATAGTCCGTGAGACGAGTGATTGGCAGTGACAGTTCCGGCGGGCAGACGGCGCTGTTGCCGAACGTGGCTCACAGCACGCGGCGCCCTGTCTGCTACACGCATTCTCTAGCAGCAGAAATAAAAGCGAGACAAAATACAAGTCGTATTGGTACGCGTGAATTTATATAAAGTTGATGCTTGAAATATATTAACTCGAAAACTGATAAGAGCTATTTAGTACAAGTATCTAAGATGCTGAAACATAATAAAGTTATTTGTTAAACTTCACAACTGAAATGAAAACTATTTTCGCAAGTTGTTGAACATTAGCAGTTTTGGTTCCCTTTGTTAAGTATTAGCATTATTAATTTGTTCTACTACAAGCTACAGAATAATTGGTCAGTGTATTAAGAGTTATAATCTGAAGAAAGTACTCACAATATGATGATCTGGTTGTAGATCGATAGCAAACTCCCTCCTTACATTCCTGAATACGTTGTAGTTACTGTAATGGAAAAACACCACTCACATCACTGTCAGAATCTGATTTGACATTGTCTTCCTCAGCACTACTCGAACTATCACTGCTCTCTCCCAGATGTATAATTAAATTTTCGATGCATTCTTCCACAACCCCATCGGTTTTGGCCGCCTCTCTGATGGCACTTGCAGTGCTGTTTACAATTTTAGCCCACGTCTCGCTTGTCACTTTATTTATAGCTGCTGGAAGGAGAGTTTCCACTTCAGAGATCGTGAATTTTTTATTGTTTGCAGCAATGTAATTTTTTATCTGCGTCCACACTCCTTCAATTGCATTGAAGTGACACTGGTATGGAGGAAGCCGAACGATTTCATGCCCGTGCCTTTTAGCAATCTCGTCAATACATATGTTGGAAATTGGGGTTTCTTTTGTGCCACAATTTCGAGCAGTTCCGCCTTTCTTAAATCTTCTCTGAAATCTACTTTTGGCCGTTTCAGCCACTGAATGATATCGTCTTTTTTTGTTGCCAAGGTTGGTGCCTTATCGTGAACAACGGAATGATAAGGTGCATTGTCCATAACAATCACTGATGGACTTGTCAGATTCGTCATAAGCGATGTCTCGAACCATTCTTGAAATACTACACTGTTCATTTCTTCATGGTAATCTCCCGTCTTTTTTGACCGAAACATTTTCAAGCAGTTTGGCACAAAACCTTTCGATGTTCCTGCATGTAAGACAATAATACGCCCTCCTTTGCCAACAGGCACTGCCATTGTCCCCTCGGGCGTTCCAGCATTCCAGCCTCTGTGTAAAGAATGGCTGGCATTGACCCACGTTTCATCTAACCACACTATACTTTCGAATTCCACACCCATGATCCTGCGCAGAAATCTGCACCGCCATGCAACTACATCTGTCCTTTCCATTAATATTTTGCGTCCGTTAAACAGTGAATAGCTGAAGCCTATGTGTTTCAACACTGTACGCAATGAAAATTTGCTCCCTTTAAAAAGATCGTCTTTCTGAAGCGACACCAGTAATTTAGATAGAGTGGGATATTCCGTTCTCTTATAATAGCTGTATATATGACGACGAATAGCATCTTTCTGAAAATCGTCCAAAGCTGTCACCTGCTTATTTCTCGGTCGCTTCTTTCCTGGTGTGTGCAGCTTTGTTGTGCCACTCTCGTCACAATCTACACTATACTGTTCTTTCCCTATCTTTACAACAGTGTTCTACTTATTTTCAATGCTGCTGCAGTTCTCTTCACAACCTGAACAACAGGAATTAAGGGCCCACCTTTGTCCTTTTCTTTCTCAAAGTAATCCCTCACAGAGCACACGAATTCACGGGCATGGTTGTGTAGCACACTTTTCTTCCTCCGTTTCACTTCTTGTGTTGGGCTGGTACTACCCGCCGCACTAGACATTGTTTACAACGAAACATAAACAAAGAAACACTAAAAACAACAAAAACGAAATAAACTGCGAATTCAACTTCAGACAAACGACGAACGACCGCACCGCCTGCACGCGAGACACTGGTAAGTTTCATAAGCGCGCGCGACCGGGTTTCAGAGCGGCAACGTGGCCCTTGCTACCCGCTCAAAGTCAGGCCGTCATTGGCTGCCTGCCTGCGGTCGCTAGGCAACGGAAAGACGCTACCGAGCTGTCAATACCAAAGACTCGTCTCCCAGATTATAGAGGAATGATGGTGACTTTTTATGCTGTAAGTCTTCGGCCGCCATTGCTGATAACTTCTATTTAAAATAACGTTTTCATTACTAAGCAATGACGTTAACTCCTTTTGGAACCTTTAGTCTCTCTCTCTCTCTTTTCCCTCAGATGTACATGTTACGAGATTGGTTTCTTTATTTCATGTTCTTTATTATATTTTTAAATTTTTTTCTTTATTTCTTTTTTATTCTTTTATGTAAAGAAAACTTGACAAACATAAATTCACAAATTCCACGACTCAAAAGAAAACAATTTTCTCTCTAGAAAGAACGCAACGTCAGGAGGCTCCAGAACAAGGGGAAAAAGCAAAGCTCTCCAATTCCTTGACAATGAAAGACAAGCTGCAGCATATTTGCAAATAAAGCACGGTACCGTGGAAGTCTCTGCCACTTCCAATGAGCGTTCACCATATATTGGAGAAAAACGTGTAGGCGGAGATCGTTGCTACATCCCTACTACATAATGGACATAGTCTCCAAGGAGCCCTACGATCTAATTAGTCTTCGTCCGAGCGAAAACGGAAAAGTCCTGATACAGAAGAAGCCCAACCGAGAAAGCAGCTTGAGCTGATTAGGGAAAGAAAGACAGTTGTCGGCGAATCCAGTACCAATCTTCTCGTCCGAAAGGGACAAACCTGTGTGGTAATGTATCAGGTTGATGACACGTGTCGCAAAGGCCAGTCGAACTAAGACCAATGTTACGGAGGCGTTCGTTCAGTGGGATCAGATTGCGAATGGCCCTCTATCAAAATCAGGATAGATAGACTAACGTGAAACTACTCACTGTTTTCCAGCATATCAATGGCACGGCCATTCAACAGGGAAGAGAGACGATTGTACTCACGAACGAGAATGCAAAGATCTGGTGGTAAGGTGTGTCACTTATAAAATTTTCGGTTCCCGATAACGTATTATGATATAAAATTCATTGACGTACCGCAATTTAGAGTTGCTGTGACCAACATCGGCAGCGGGAGTCAGACAGGCCGATCAAAGACGCGTAAATAAGCAAGATGTAATAGAATGAGTTGCTAGAGTACATGTTAAACAGTACGCCGTATAAACAATACTGAAACCTTCACTTTCATATTTGGATGTTCCAAGCCTCCAACGGGATGGACCCTTGCAGCCACTTCATATGGAAGGGAATGACCGGAGAGTTGAAAGCCGTTGCATGGTTTAATCATTGATATGTTTCCGAATGATGTTAAGTGTTATTGTCTTTTGCGACGGGGCGGTAAATAAAGAAGTGCGCTTGCAGACCGTTCTCACGAATGCGCATATACAAATGTTGGTTAAAAAATGTTATTGCAAATTTTGGCTCTCACGTAAGTCTCAGGGGATGATTTCCACACTTGGTACATTAGTACACTTCCACACCCGCGCATTTCTTATAGGTTTTGAATTAATTATTCGGTCAGACGTAAGTACAGTTTATGCTAGGGAACAAGAATTAGGCGATTATTATTCTAAAATTAGTTTTTCACAGACACGGTTCAATCACTATTTATTGGCGTTGTCCTTTTCTTTCACACAATGAAATTAGCACAGGTGAGACGGTTTACAGTTTTACTTTAATAATAATTTGACTCCGAGCCCCCAATAGCAGTCATGTAGGCTGCTATAAACGAAAATTACTCACTCAATTCGATCAGAACCACAAGCCCCACTGTCCTCTTTGTTCTAGCAGTTTTGGCGCGAAATCACAGTTCGCCGAATGTTCACTTACGACGATGTATACCTCGTAAATCGTAGCACTTCCAGTTCACCAAATATTTGCTTGCACACTTGCACTATTATACAATACTCTTTGTCGAAAGAAATCGGCGCGAAAAAGAATTCTCAAATGACCACATGGGCCACCCTCAAGTGGGGCTTGCTCACCACCCAACCCCCAAATCGTCTGACCAACGACTGACCCCTGCCCAAGATGGCCGCTCGCTTATATCGGCTCGGACGTCAACCCTCCTGGTTCTTTAAGTACCAATCTCAACAGTTAAGGTTACAAATTTTCATACATACATCCCTCGACAGAAATAAGCACACCATCAGAACCGTGCTAAAAAGTACATCCTATTTACTATGTTCGCCCGTAAATCAAGTTTTAGTCGCCACTTAGCGAAAATTAGTTTTTTGACATCTGTGGTGCAAGATTTAACATAGAACTGCATATAGCACCGTTTTTAGACGTAATCTATAGGGATCTACACATTGTTCTGCTCTAAATCTTCATATCTATAATAATTAATAAATTATGGGCGATAAATATTAATAATGATTTGCAAACAATGAAAACTATTACAAGTTAAGTGTATAGTATAACTTAACTAGTTTAAAGTAAGTGTGATGCCACCCAAAATATTATACAGTGCCGTTCTTTACGTCATGAATTTTCTATTGAATTTTATAAACAATTTTCCCCTAAACTTTGTTTACTGCTCTTTACGGGCTTAATTATTTATGAATCTTAACATACGACTACAGCACTCGATCCGCTATGACGAAACGTTTTTAATGAGTGTTCGCTCATCTCTGTAATTTGTTATTTACTATTTTTATTAATCTTTCAGTATTCGTGATATTAACCGATTTTGAGGTTATTATAACTTTAGCGTCTAGTGACTTGAAATAAAGACCGATCTCTCAGAAGGTGCATTTTGGTGACCACAATCCACTGCCGCATCGCTCTTCACCGTAAGTTATATAGTTTTCGCGTAATGCGCGAGAAACTAAACAATGCCCCAAGCTGCGTGCCACGTGGCCGCCCGGCGGAGAGACCATCCCAGCGACCGTTGCAAATCTCGCGCGGGCCCGCCAAGCGCTTCCGCGAATCGCGCGCCATCTAGTGCACTCGCTCTTCACAAAGCAATCCTTGCATACTAGAAATATCCATGTAGTAACGGGGGCTTTTTACCGTCACAATTCACATGAAGAAAAATAATATCTTCTCAATAATCGTCAAATCGTGAGCTACGCCCTTAATTTCTATTTATGAAATAAGTGAGTTTACTCATGGCATTTTTATGGCCTGTCTCTGGTGTCTCTAAAATTAATAATCAAACTAAGTGATTTAATAAGACTGCTGAACGTTGAATTGCTGATTACCTTTGTATTACCGCAAAAAAATAAAAAGGTGAATTGTTGAAGAAGTATGAATGAGAACAGCGGCGTGTTTAAGCTCACAAAGATAATTACATGTTTTTATTCATCCTATTAAAACGACAACGAGCTGATAAATCTTACAAAAAGAGAAAGGAGGCAAACACACATCAGAAAAGGGATGGTGCTTGATTGGCAAGGCATTCGTAATTTACTGTGAGGCCTAATTCTATTCAAATGGAATCAACTGCGACCAAGTACACCAAAAACTATGGTACACGGAGAACAGGGAGCTGTGACTATCAGTTAACAACCCTACGCCAGTGCAGCAATACTTTACGCTTTTACCCTGATTCAGGCTGCAGCAGGAAACCGCACGCTGTGGGCGAGGAGCGGCGCAATCCACGAAAATTTGCAAACTATGCGGAATCGTGTTCTAGTTATTAGAACGTGGGAAATCTCCGTATCAGAGCCCTGGAATACCGGCAGATTTCAGAGTGAGGAGAGCCCGTTCTATTGTCTGGCCAAACCAATTTGACTCACAGGTACGACAGCGCGTGCTGGTATTGTTCAAATGGCTCTGAGCTCTATGGGACTTAATATCTGAGATCGTCGGTCCCCTAGAACTTAGAACTACTTAAACCTAACTAACCTAAGGAGATCACACACATCCATACCCGAGGCCTGATTCGAAACTGCGACCGTAGCGGTCGCGTGCTTCCAGACCGCTCGGCCACACCGGCCGGCTTGGTATTGTCAAATATCAGTCAGCCGACGAGGACGAATAAGTTTATCCTTGTGACAAATGATATTCCGAGATTAGATGCGGTTCCATTGTCAGTACAGTTGAAAACTGTCACTGGCTCCTAGTCCACCGCGAGTTGCAGGCCACAAGTCTCACTCACTAGGGAAAGAAGTGCAGGTCTCCACTAGGGTAGGACCAGAAGACGAAGAAGGCAAAGAATCACAATCGCATTCCGCCAACCCTTGGTACACGAACCGTATTAGCAAAAAAAAAAAAAAAAGAAAAAAAAAGCAAGCCACCTCCACATTTTACAAACGATCGAAGTATCCTCTACTCACTGAATCTCCACTCCTGACTATTCTGTTGGCCTGGTAGAAAATCCAGACATAGCAGTGGGGTTCCCACGCTGGAGGAGCAAGTCTCTGCTTTGCATAGCCTCAGAGGAGCCAATAAGCGACTCAGAATCTCTCTTGTGTCAAAACAGATGATTTTCGATATGGGAGACGTCGTTCTCACGGTAAGCATGGCCATTTTTCGACGAAAAACGTCTAGCTGGGTGGGACCAAAATCCCTCATTTATGGAGAGATCTAATCTTTCCCAAGTTGACCATTTTCAGTTCCTGAAAGAAGGCTGTTAAGCTCCACAGACAGTCTTAACCATGAAACATATGTTTTTGCCGCTCGCTGACAGAGCCTGGCGGCTTCCTGGCGTCAGGGAAGTTACAATCTTGCCTCCACTAAACACGCGCACCAGCCGCTCTGTCTGTACTGTCCCACCTCCTAACATGAGAATACTTGGAGTTGTGTGACTGTCCCACTATTGGCACAAAAGCTCGTATTGCAGCATTCTCTCTGAAATGGCTTCCTCCACCCATTTTCCGCCAGCTGGCCACCTATGCGATAGTCTGTCGCCGGGCCCGGGTAAAATGCTTGTGCGAGACGGCACCCTTCACCTCCGACCCTAATTGGGAAGGGGGGATTGCCACGGCCCGAAGTCCCTCTGCAGGTACAATCGCCAGAGTGCTAATTCCCAGAATCATTCGCACAGTCAGATCGCTGGACGCGGCATTTATGACCCACAATCCATACATCCCCTTGTTCTCCGTCACCTCCACTATGGTCCCCCGGGTACAAGTTTTATACAGGTTACACATACAGTTATAGGAACAGTCTGCCCACAATTTTCTTACGTAAAAATTCATAAAAACACAAACAAAATGTAGTACAGGGGACCACCGAATTGATGACATAAAATGCGAAAGTAACCTGACTGACAACGCTGCAAAAGTAAGAGAGTGGTGTGCCACCTCTCACAGCCTTTATGTTTTCGAGTGATTTCTTCATGGGGTGTGGTCACTACAGTAAATTGATTAGTGTGACATGGAGAAGAAGGAATTATAACACTCTAATGGGTCTTTGAGAATGACATGCTCGACCATGACAGCCTTGCCAAAAGAAAAAAAAACCACGCCCTGTCTTGACCTCATTCAACCAGGGATCATATACACATTCACAGTTGATGTTTGCATATGTTGGTGATTAGCTTGGTCTCATTAATGCTCCTGTGGAGCCTCAGGTATTTGACATACACCCCTGTCCATAATTACATTTAACCAACCCATTTACACTGAAGATGAAGGCAGTAAGGGACAGGGGACCTTGGCTGGTTAACTAACTGTCAATGTTAATGAAATTATGCAACAGCCACGTACCTTAAAATGTTATTTTATGTTATTTTAAAGGCTACCAGTTTCAGCATTTCACTATGCTGTCTTCAGGCCCCATATGCATCTCTCCAAGTAAACGAACACGTAATAGAGCCATAAATCTCTTGATGTCGTGAAATCAACCGTTACACTAGTGTTTCATTTGAAGAAAGCAACATCCAGGCATTTATTGCTCTACTTGACATTTTCGTTTATTTGGAGAGATGCATATGGGGCCTGAGGATGGCATAGCGAAATACTGGAACTGGTAGCCTTCAAAGCTAACGAGTGCTTCATTTGAAGACTTGGTAGCAACATGCAGAGATTTATGGCTCTATATGACATTTTCGTTTATTTGGAGAGATGCTTGTGGGGCCTTAGAATGGCATAGTGAAATGATGGAACTGGTAGCCTTCAAAGTAAAATAAAATAACATCTTAAGATACATGGCTACTTGTGAACTTAATTGACATTGACAGTTAACAGTACAGTACCATTGAGCATTGTCTGCCTCAGAGATTTTGTTGTCCCTGACGAAGTACTCACAGTGACTCAATCTTCTACAGAGGCAATAACATGACAAATTCTACCCATACTTTCAGCAAAACTATTTCTTTTGGTACAATATAGTAAATGATGTTAACATAAAATAATCAAAATTTATAGGACATGTGTAACATAGTGAGACTTTACACAAATGGCAAAGACGAAATAAATAGATGAGTCAATTTCAAAAGGTGGTTTGATTATTAGTGTATTTGTTGTGTCAGTCTTAGATTTTAGCACACACGGTGTTGTCCCTTAAAAGATTACCTTTAACTTAGTAAAATAAATTCAGCAAAGCATGCAAAAATAAGAATTAAGAAACACAAACATATTTTAAGCCTCCTACTGCTCCCTTCTCAAAGGTCTTTAGTGAGTCCAAAAACTAACTTTAACCTTAGAAAGGCAAATAAACGCAGCACTGCACTCAAGAGGTCTGGAACAGGTTGGATGTGTCAGGTGTGGAGGAAGGGTTACCCCTTTACTTAACATTGTTTGTGGTGGAAGTGGTGTCGGGGCAGGACCTGTCTCCAGTCTATTGCAGCAACAGGTAGTCATCTGGACTTTTGACAGACCAGAGATGGGACAGCAAATAACAAACGGTCGCTCTTGTTAAAGACAGTCCTCGAGCAGCAGTTGTCAGTGTCATAGCAAGAGCCCAGAGATGTCAATAGGTTGGTCTGGCGCTGTCCAGTCCCTCCTTTATGGTCGGCAGTGGCGTTAAATTCGGGTCAGGTTCCTCAAGACTCTTGCATCCAAAACGGTGGCCCCAGATGGTCGCATGAGGTAAGGGAAGAGCCTCCGTTAAATGCTGACTGCAGGCGAGGTACTCCTGCAGATGCTCCCATTCTCCATTGGCAAGAGTGAAGCATTCCGTCACCGCCTCCATCGCCCTTGAGCTGCCCCCGTGTCATAACATCCGCTTGTTGCCTACCCTGTCGCCTCAAGGTGGGGGAAAGTGGCGGCTGCACCTCACAGCTGCCGATGTGGCCCTGTGGTGAAGTCACATCAGCTGGTCTCATGCCGAAATCCATTATCGGATCACAAGTGAATTTCTGTGGCACCTGATCGTGCATACGTCCCACCGGCAATGCACACAATATTAACGAAAGAAACCAAGCCATTGCTACATTCCAAGATGAATTCTGAGAAGAATTTTGTCTCCAAGATTTGTGCAATTATTTCTGAACCCCAAAAAATGCAATTTTCACGTTGTTACAACACATACCTTTGCTGTGACGTGACAAGCTTCTAATAAGGCAATGCTCAAATGTTGAACCAACCAGTTATGTCAAAACCCCGAGATTGTTGTTGATAATTCTTCCGGGTTATATGGCCGTGGTCCATGGAATTCTTCTGTTCCTAACGTTTCGTCCAATACTACGTTGGACATCCTCAGAGGTACGGCTGGTCCTGCTGAGTCCTGCCGACTCAGACCAGCCATACCTCTGAGGATGTCCGACGTAGTATTGGTCGAAACGTTAGGAATAGAAGAATTCCATGGACCACGGCCATATAAACCGGAAGTGTTATCAACAACAGTACCATCCGGTCGTGAAAG
Organism: Schistocerca americana; assembly: GCF_021461395.2. NCBI lineage: Eukaryota > Metazoa > Arthropoda > Insecta > Orthoptera > Acrididae > Schistocerca > Schistocerca americana. The sequence goes on from NC_060120.1 coordinate 44,558,472, forward strand.
CCTTCATTGTATGATTAAAACCCCGATATGTTTCCGCGGAGAAATCGGCGCATTTCTATCCACGAAACAAATTTCTGTCAGTAAAACATGAGAGCATACAGTACATCACAAATCCTCTTCTGAATTAAGCCCTTTTATAACGCAATCTGAATTTGTTTACATGACTCCACTGTAAAGCCCAGTTCTACTTAAATGGAATCAACTATGACTAAGTACACCACAAAGTTTGGTTAACGGGGAACAGGGAGCTGTGAATATCAGTTTACAACCCTACGCCAGTGCAGCAATACTTTACCCTTTTGCCTTGATTCAGGCTGCTGCAGGAAACGGCGAGGAGCGGCGGGCTGCGGCAGCTGTAATTTCCTGATATGTCCAAGTAAATTTTCAGCCTACTGGGACAGGCGTTCTGATTATTAGAACGCGGGAAACTTCCCTATCAGACCCCTGAAATCCTGGAAGATTTCAGTGTGAGGTGCATCCATTCGCTGGTCTGGCAAAACCAGTTTGACTCAACGGTGTGTGCTGGAATTGCCAAATGTCGGAAGGCCAGCTCAGGACGAATTCTACTGTCGCTACAGTTGGAAATTGCAGCTGGCTCTTAGTATACCACATGCTACAGACCACAAATCTCACCCGCTAGGGAAAGACTTGAAGTTCTCCACCAGTGGAGGCCAGAAGACGAAGAAAGCCAAGAATCACAATCACTTCCCATGAAGCCAAGTTACAAGAGACCAATTAAAAAAAAAAAAAAAACAGCTCCTCCACATTGTACAAACCATCGAACTATCCTCTAGGCATTGAACCTCCTCTCTTGACTGTTCTGTTGGCCTACTAGCCAGTCCAGACACAGCACCGGTCTTCCAATGCTGGGGGAGCAAGCCTCTGCTTTGCATATCGTGAAAGGAGCCAATCAGCAATTCAAAATCTCTCTTGTCTAAAAAAAAGAAGATTTTAGACTAGGGAGGGGTCGTTCTCATGGTAAGCATGGCCATGTTTCAGCAAAAATCGTCTACCTAGACGAGACCACAGTCACCTTTTTACAGAGAGATCTAATCTTTCCCAGGCCGACCATTTTCAGTTTCTAAAAGAAGGCTGTTGAGCTTCCCAGACAGTCATGCCCATGAAATATATGTTTTTGCCTCTCGCTAAAAGAACCTAACGACTTCCTGGTGTCAGGGGAGTTATAGTTTTGCCTCCACTAAACATGTGCACTAACATCTCTGTGCGTATCGTAGCAGATTGTAATATGAGAATGCTTGGTGTTTTATGACCGTCCCACCATTTGCACAAAAACTCAAATTACAGCAGTCTCTCTTATATGGCTTCCTGCACCCATTTTCCGCCCACTGACCACTTTTGCGACGGTTTGTCATCTGGTCCAGGAAAAATGATTTTGCAAACTGGCGCCCTCCTGCTCCAGACCTAAATGGGAAGAGGGGAGTGCCACGGGCTGACGCCCCTCTGTAGGTACAATCCAGATAGCGTTGCTTCCCAGAATTACTCGCACAGCCAGGTTGCTGCCCATAGCGTTTGTGGCCTGCAATGCGACATTCTCTCCGTTCCACTTCGCCTCCGGTTGTCTTCGGAATGAGAACGATTTTAACAACCCTGAAGGGTTAGGTATAAACCCCCCCTTCCCCCCCCCTCCCCCCCGGATCATCTCATTTACCAGTGACGTAATGGTATCACCTATAAGAGGCCAAAAATTTACAAAAAGTTCCTCAGGAATACCGTCCAGTCCTGGTGATTTTTGCGATTGTGAATCAACAATAACGCGATGTATATCATCGCTAATAAAATCTCTTAGAAATTTATTATTTAATTCGGGAGTAATCACGCAGTCAAGGAGGGAAGTAAATGCATCAGGAGCAATATCAGTAGCAGGGACATCATAAAGGTCGGTAAAGTAACTGTAGATCGCTCTGGAAATGTGATATTGGGTAGTCAGTAAGTGACCGTTGGTGTGAGTAAGCAACGCGATACATGCTCTTTCTCCACTCGCCCGCAACCGGACGAGGTGACATAAGGGGTCAGTTCGTCCTGTAGGAAGGGGCGGGATTCTGATCGCATCCTGAGTCCTTCCACTTGTTGTTTCTCTTATGATGACGACGAACGAGTCGTCGCCAATGTTGACTGGTGGCCGATGCTAAATAGAAACACATAAATCACAGCAGGTTTGTCAGTACCGTCGATAAGGTGCTGGCTGCATGGTCTGGATCTGCAACGACTAAAATAGAAATCGTTTGTAAAAAATAATATATATTGCACTTAACTGGTTGTACAGGATTCTTCTTGGCTGCGTACATATAATTATAAACAGACAGCTATTGACGCCTCACTTCTGCCTTACCTTACTAAGCGCCTTATTAGAGGTTGCTTCCTATCAGCTGAAGGCTATGCTATTTTACTACTTGACGTCCCGAGCAAGAGTGGGCGAGAGCTCGCTAAAAACTCGATACAAGCCGCGGAGCGGCGCTGGTCGCGACTCGCGGGTCCAACGATACTAACACGGACCGCGATCGATATCTGAAACTCCTAACATGTGTGGTATCGAAAGTTGATATCACAGTTCCTTTAACTGAATAAGCTTCGCCTTAACATGACGGACGTCTGTAACCGTTAAGAAAGCTTGTCTGGCTCTGTCATAAACTTGTCGCACGACAGGGTAAGAAAATCCCTGGGTCCGACGGAGATCCTTCGCCATCTCAGCGCTATAACACGTTAACGCTTTCTGTAGCTAAGGTTTGACATACCCTGACCACCATTCCATAAGAGAAGGAGAACGGTTCTGCGAATGCAAGCTACGGGCCCAAACGTCTCGGACGATAATCTCGAGGAGAGGATCCTTTAAGAGGGACGTGTTCAACATCCAGGGGAGGCGACAAGGTGTTACTGGTTGTGGCGCTTGATTTATGATTACAGCTACGGCACAGTGATCAGTGAAATAAGTGGGTATCATGTCTATCACTAACAGCTATCCACGTAAAGAATCAGAAAGATAAGAGAGATCGAGTCTGCTGATGGAAGTAGCTGTAAAATGTGTGTACCTGACGACAGTGGGACAGTGACAAATTCACGCATCGTGTATTTGTGAATTGCGCATCAAGTCGTCTAGTTCCTTACTGAAATTAAAATTAGGGGCCTGATCCAGAGGACGCAAAACACACATAAAATCTCTGCCCAACAGAAGTTTCTGCCGATTTTTATGAAAGAAGTAAACTATATCCTCTTTATAACGTGATGACTGGGTGTTGCGTGCTGTCCTTAGGTTAGTTAGGTTTAAGTAGTTCTAAGTTCTAGGGGACTGATGACCATAGCTGTTAAGTCCCATAGTGCTCAGAGCCGTTTGAACCATTTGAGCCTCTTTATAAAAGGCGCACGATCTGTGGAACGGTCAAGTCCTGGAAGGGCATAAAGAAGAATTAATGTAAGGTCACAAAAGGTGCAGCCTGTTGCCTGGCCGTTCTCGGGAACTTCGAAATCAGTCAGTGTTATAATTTTAATAAACATTTTTGGAATAGTGATCAAAAATTAATTTTTTTTTTAAATTCAGTCTTGATCACACCACGTATGCTACAAGAACATAGGTGACCAGTTTCGGTCATATCACATGACCATCATCAGACCCATGGCATCCTTCGAAGATGGTAGCTGGAGCACTCTTCTCAGCTGCTCTGGAGTTGGCATCGCAGCACCAGAGAAGAGTGTTCCACCTACCATCTTCGAAGGATGCCATGGGTCTGATGATGGTCATGTGATATGACCGAAACCGGCATACGTGGTGTGATCAAGACTGAATTTTAAAAAGAAAAGTTTTTTAGTCAGTGTTATTCCTTCTATGTGAAATAACACAGTACCAGTAGATAGTGCAGGAGCCACATTACAGAAATAAGAAAAGCCTGGAACAGAGAAATGGTCAAATAATATATCTTACAAAAATATCTCGTCTGCGTCTGAATCGTAAATAAATTGTCGCAGTGCAGAAAGTCTCAGCTAGGGATTAATTTGGTTCACATTTATGGCAAGAGAGATATAGGCCTGCGTCGATTTATTACAAATACTATGCAGTTGATTATTTGCAAGTTCAAAAATGGCTTTGAGCACTATGGGACTCAACTGCCGTGGTCATAGGTCCCCTAGAACTTAGAACTACTTAAACCTAACTAACCTAAGGACATCACACACATCCATGCCCGAGGCAGGATTCGAACCTGCGACCGTAGAGGTCGTGCGGTTCCAGACTGTAGCGCCTTTAACCGCTCGGCCACTCCGGCCGGCATTTTATTTGCAAGTGACCTTTAAAGTAGTGTATCACAGTCCTTAGGGGAATCTACGAATGACTTTGAATATAAAGAGATGGATTCCTCTCTTCCACCCTCTTTCTGTTTTTTCTTTTTCGCGATGCCGCACGCTCAGGTTGAAACGCTGTTAGTCGCGACAGTGCGGGAAAGCGACCGTCGCGTGGAGCGACAGGGGAGGGTCCTGCAGAAATGCAGTTTCAGGCACATAACATACATCCCACCTTTCCACAGGTTGGCGACGCAGCTCCTGGAATCAACGGAAACGAAAACTGACGGTACTTTTTTACCGTCACCGCATGTCCAAAGGCACAATTTTGCTGATATGGCTCTGACCAGCAGCAGCCTGTGGCAGGTGGGAATACGTTAGGAACTCTGGGATGTCTGGCAAGACCGTCGATAAAGTACGGACCTCCAGGACAGATCCATCCTCATGTGGCTCCGAGGAGGCGGTCTCCGTCTCGGGAGTCAAATAGAAGGCAGTGCTGTACGCTTTCAAATCTTGAACAGCAACCAGCATGTTTTATCATCTGGTCTGAACTCCGGTAGAGGACGGGTCTCCTCTAGAGGAATCTTTTCAGTTGAGCAGAGAAGGCAAGGGGAATCGTCTGACTCGTCACCATCTTGGGAGCGTCTACGCTTGTGTTGAAGTATAAGAGGTGGCGGCGCGAAAGGTACAGTGGCGATGTCCCTCCGCAAGGTTAGTGGCGGAAATACGCTAGGACCATGCTCCTCAGAAACATGGGTAGGCACAATGGCTGTCACTTGAGGAACCATATCCGCTAAAGCTAGCCTTTTACGTTGCTCATAAATGGATTTTCAGACCGTGACACGATGCGGGTAACTTGTGTGGAGGTGAATCTTCCTGGCAGATTAAAACTGTGTGCCCGACCGAGACTCGAACTCGGGACCTTTGCCTTTCGCGGGCAAGTGCTCTACCAACTGAGCTACCGAAGCACGACTCACGTCCGGTACTCACAGCTTTACTTCTACCAGTACCTCGTCTCCTACCTTCCAAACTTTACAGAAGCTCTCCTGCGAGACATGCAGAACTAGCACTCCTGAAGGAAAGGATATTGCGGAGACATGGCTTAGCCACAGCCTGGGGGATGTTTCCAGAATGAGATTTTCACTCTGCAGCGGAGTGTGCGCTGATATGAAACTTCCTGGCAGATTAAAACTGTGTGCCCGACCGAGACTTGAACTCGGGACCTTTGCCTTTCGCGGGCAAGTGCTCTACTAACTGAGCTACCGAACCACAACTCACGGCCGGTACTCACAGCTTTACTTCTACCAGTACCTCGTCTCCTACCATCCAAACTTTACAGAAGCTCTCCTGCGAGACATGCAGAACTAGCACTCCTGAAAGAAAGGATATTGCGGAGACATGGCTTAGCCACAGCCTGGGGGATGTTTCCAGAATGAGATTTTCACTCTGCAGCGGAGTGTGCGCTGATATGAAACTTCCTGGCAGATTAAAACTGTGTGCCCGACCGAGACTCGAACTCGGGACCTTTGCCTTTCGCGGGCAAGTGCTCTACCAACTGAGCTACCGAAGCACGACTCACGTCCGGTACTCACAGCTTTACTTCTACCAGTACCCCTATTCATCAACGACGGACGGAAGGTTTTCGTATATTCAGACATAAAACAAATACGATTCAGAGTCAAAGTAAGCAGTGTGAATCTGTTCAGAGGTGGTCTTGATCCTATTTACAAATGAATCACAAATTTCTAACGAACTTGGCTACACAAGTTGCGTGAACTTGTCAAAACTAAAACTGATGGTACCTGTGCGTGGAATGTTCCTGGGAGCCATGGTTCAAATGGCTCTGACCACTATGGGACTTAACATCTGAAGTCATCAGTCCCCTAGAACTTAGAACTACTGAAACCTAACTAACCTGAGGACATCACACACGTCCATGCCCGAAGCAGGATTCGAACCTGCGACCGTAGCGGTCGCGCCGTTCCAGACTGAGGCGCCTAGAACCGCTCTGCCACATCGGCCGGCTGGGAGCCATGAACGGCACCACGGGGCAAGACAACGCCGCGTCAAAACCGAATCACAAACCCGAGCCACCAAGAGACAAACAAAGGTGTGACACACAAAACAACGCACGTGGCACTGAGGATAAACAAAACTCTTGCAGCACCACGATAGAGGCTGGAAGAGGCAGAACCTACTCTCCCAGCGTTCGAAGTAGTAATGGACACCCAAAAGCCACAGCTACTAAGACTAGTGACACCTAACAAACTTTATGATGTTGCAACATGTCACGCGCTGATAGAATGCCGTGTGTCTCAGTTTCATCACTGCGAGTAGATGCGCTAATAACGATAATTCTGCAAACATAGCGCTTTTGCAATGGGCGGCTACAGTCAAGAGGCTAAGCGAGATGCCGATAACATTATTGGACTACACTCTCATGGATTACGGACCAACAATTCGGGCGTCGAAGACTCGCCGACAGCATCAGCTAAGTGAACATTGGCTTTATAGCTGAAAATCTCAACCCTAGAGAACTATTACTCCAAAAAACTTCGTATTCGAGTTCTCAATTACGGTATATTACAGTTCAGATTTTGGTCATTGTCTTTCAAATAATGGAAAATTCTACTTAACGTGGAACAACAATTTTTTCAGTAACACTCGGAAATAAAGATCAAATTCACTTTTTTTCTGAACATCAATTGATTTTACAGGCGTCATTTCTTTGCAAGTTCGCTTTCTTCTTACATAGTCCTCATTATGGCAAATAAATGCTGTTCTACATCTACATCTACATTTATACTCCGCAAGCCATCCAACGGTGTGTAGCGGAGGGCACTTTACGTGCCACTGTCATTAGCTCCATTTCCTGTTCCAGTCGCGTATGGTTCGCGGGAATAACGACTGCCGGAAAGCCTCCGTGCGCGCTCGAATCTCTCTAATTTTACATACGTGATCTCCTCGGGAGGTATAACTAGGGGGAAGCAATATATTCGATACCTCATCCAGAAACGCACCCTCTCGAAACCTGGCGAGCAAGCTACACCGCGATGCAGAGCGCCTCTCTTGCAGAGTCTGCCACTTGAGTTTGCTAAACGTCTCCGTAACGCTATCACGCTTACCAAATAACCCTGTGACGAAACGCGCCGCTCATCTTTGGATCTTCTCCATCTCCTCTGTCAACTCCATCTGGTACGGATCCCACACTGTTGAGCAATACTCAAGTATAGATCGAACTAGTGTTTTGTAAGCCACCTCCTTTGTTGATGGACTACATTTTCTAAGGACTCTCCCATTGAATCTCAACCTGGCACCCGCCTTACCAACAATTAATTTTATATGATCATTCTACTTCAAATCGTTCCGCACGCATACTCCCGTATATTTTACAGAAGTAACTGCTACCAGTGTTTGTTCCGCTATCATATAATCATACAATAAAGGATCCTTCCTTTTATGTATTCGCAATACATTACATTTGTCTATGTTAAGGGTCAGTTGCCACTCCCTGCAACAAGTGCTTATCCGCTTCAGATCTTCCTGCATTTCGCAGCAATTTTGTAATGCTGCAACTTCTCTATATACTACAGCATCATCTGTGAAAAGCCGCATGGAACTTCCGACACTATCTGCTAGGTCATTTATATATATTGTGAAAAGCAATGGTCCCAAAACCTACTAACAAGATCGAAGTTATTCAGTCCGTGTTTTTCATTCATTTCTTAATTGTGTGTGTATATTTATTTGTGTTATTTGATAGCGTTATTTTTTTATTTGCGTGTTCTTCCGTTTTTGTGCCAATTCTCTAGTGGATTATTGTGTGTTGTGAAGTTGTGCATTGCTCACGATTACGTTAGCAAACACTAGCTCACCACCACTTGCCTAGTGGGTTTAGGTAGGGGAACAATTTTGATTTTGAGTTTGGCTGATGAGTGAAAACTGTTCAGGTTTGAGAGACTTCGTGCGAGAGACACCTAATATATTTGCCTGCGAGAATACAACATGAATTTGGCCCTGTTTAATAATCTTAATAAATATGTGCAAACTAATTAAATCCTGAATATTAATATTAATCTCTTTAATTAAACAAAGTTGTCCTTGTGTGTTAATGATCTGCCTAATAATGCTGTTCATGAAATGCTCCCTTTGTGTTTATAATTTTCGTAGCAAACAGATTCTGAAATGAAAGTATCTTACCTCGTAATGTAATTGGATGTGACTGCAGTGCTTGCTGCTCTCTGTGTGCTAGCTGTAAATTTGTAAATGCAGTTACTGTGAGGCTCGTGCAATGCTGCAGACAACAAGTAAACTATTTTATGCACATCACTGCGTGAGACACTACTTCAAATAAAATTGACTTGGATCGAGCATGTGGACAGTGCTCTTAGGTGAAATATTCCTTTAAAAAACTGATTTTCATTTATCTTATATATTATTTACATATATGAAATTCATGTTCCAGCACTCATTGACATTGACTAAGGGCAGCATTGATACCAATCTCTTACGTTCACAAGTGTTAGGCAAATCACTAATAAACCTGAAAAATACCTTACAGTGAAAATTACTCATTCTTTAATGGAAATCTAAACGTCCCTGATATGGATGTCTCATTCAACAATGATTCTAACTACTCGCGACTGCAGTGCCAATAAAAAAATTACCTTCATTCCTCCTTCTACTCTTTCCATTCTAAATCACTAACCAAGTCCTGCTCCGCTATGTCGCAATATTCAAACATGTCTCATTTTACGTAAACACAGATGCACTTAACTTTACATGTACATTTCCACGACTCTGTGTCTGTATCTCACTACTATTCGCGCTCCTCGCTGACAAGCAGCGATTAGAAACGACGCACATCTTCCAGCGACAGAGCTACTCTGACTAAAGACTGCGGACGAATAATAAGCGATTCAAAATTGTCTCTTAGCGTTTGAGACATCCAAAGCATGTACAAGTTCCAGAAATTCAAATAACAATCTCCCAATAGACCTGTTTCGGGACTGCTAAGACAAAATTTAGTGGGAAGAAATTAGTGTACAAAATGAACAGGCAACTTTCAGTAGGTACACTTACAGTGAAAAACTAGACCATTAATATCTTCTGTTACTAGGTAACTGTATTTCACATTGACATTGTGTTGTGCGAAGACTGTACATGATTCCAGTCAACTGCCTACTCATATCAGAAAAAAGTAACATATCCACTGACCTACCGACTGCACCATGCTATGACGTGGGTCCAGTATACCGCATGGCAATTACATCTGAAGGAGAACTGATACCTGACAGTGGAAGTTTGTTCCAGAAAGGTGTCACGTTATTCTTTGAATAACACTGTGACTCAACACATACTTTATATGCTCTTAAATAATTATACATATCATCAAAAGCAAAAGTATTCGGTCAATAAAATGACTACTCGCGATTCTATCGCAGTTAAAAATTGGGTTATTGCAACTATAAATCTTGCTTGGTAATAGATTCTAGATTTGTAACGATGTTTGATTATATACGTAATTCCTGTTGTACCCTTCATGTAATAGAGCTGTTACAGACTGAGTGCAGGTAAGCTGATTTTAAACAATAGCAGTGAAAATACTGGAATTAATTGTAGGCAGTAGTCTTGAGTTCGAATTCCGATAAGTTAAAGGTGAAAACCATCTTTTAAATCCAGGTAAAAATTGTCCTCTGGGGCGATAGCTAGTGCCACACCACTGTAATCGTCAATAGTGAATTTAGAGCGTTAATCGTATTCATCCAGTTTCTCATAACACTCACCCAGATACAGAAATGAGGTTAGTGTGCCTCTCAAAACGTTCAGAAAAGAAGAAATGATGGGGATAATATGCTACAGAACGTGACGGTGTACCTTTTATACCCTAAAACTTTCATTTCTATCTCCTTCTGCATTTCCATGCTGGCCTCAGTTTTTGATTCTTCCACTTTAAGGGAGAGTAATATTCCAACTGAAGTAAAAATAGGTGATTTGAAATGCTATCTGCTTCTTCACTATTTGTTATAAGTTCATACAGAATGTCTCTCCCTCAGAGTCCAATATTTCCTGAATGTTGGAAATGGTTAACACCGAATATGGGATCTCTATATTAGAAGTCAATGATGTAGCAGGAAACATCGGTGATGGTCAACAGGCTTTTGACACCATGTGCTCTGTTAATCCACAACGGTGCGGTGGTGCTCGACTCGGTGGATAGCAGGTTCGGGCCGTAGTCGTGTAAGAAAATTTTACCGCTAATATTTATCCAACTGTGGCCAACGGCCTCGCCGCAGTGGTATCACCGGTTCCCGTCAGATCACCGAAGTTAAGTGTTGTCGGGCTTGGCTAGTGCTTGGGTGGTGACCATCCGGTCGGTCGAGCGCTGTTGGCAAGCGGGCTGCACCCAGCCCTTGTGAGTCAATCTGAGGAGCTACTTGATTGAGAAGTAGCGGCTCCGGTTTCGTAAACTGACAAACGGCCGGGAGAGCGGTGAGCTGTCCACATACCCTTCGATATCCGCATCCAGTGGCAGCTGTTGGATGAGGATGACACGGCGGCCGGTTGGTACCGTTGGGCCTTTCGAGGCCATATCGGACGAAGTCTAGTTTAGTTTTTTAGCCGATTGTCCTGGTTTAACTTACAAATTTTTCAGCAGACTCTCCAGAAGGCATGAAAACGGTCAATAATGAAAGCGAGGATTAAGAAGAAAAAACTGTCAGTAATTAAAGCCAGGATTAAAAAGAAAATATTTTGGAACTCAGCCAATAAAAAAGTTCGCTTCAGATCACGGAAAGGAACCGGAGGATTAATTTTGATACTACGTCAAATTTTGGAAAGCAGGTCACATCTAAACAGAAAAATTAATGTAGCATTTATTGACTTTGAAAAATCATTTATAGTTGTTGCTTGAAAGTTACTGTTTGAAGCAATGCGCAAAGTAGGTGATTCATTATGAGTACAGACATAAGTCAGAGTACAGAACTGGCTAACAAGGTTAGCAGGAAATGAAGAAAAATCAGGAGTGTAAGGCAAGGGTGCCCTCTATTACCTTTTCACAAGGCAGTGCCCCACAGTTCTAAAAAAAAAAATGGTTCAAATGGCTCTGAGCACTATGGGACTTAAGTTCTGAGGTCATCAGTCCTCTAGAACTTAGAACTACTTAAACCTAATTACCCTAAGGACATCGCACACGTCCATGCCCGAGGCAGGATTCGAACCTGCGACCGTAGCGGTCTCGCGGTTCCGGACTGTAGCGTCTAGAACCGCTCAGCCACCTCGGCCGGCCACAGCACTCATATTTTACAAAATAGCTCTCATATATTACCTCCTTAAGCTGCCGGTAGAATAATCTATTTATACAACCTGTTTCAGTCGTCTGAAAATCATGAGGTTCGGAAAAGTATTCATAGCATAATGTTAGGCGAAATATAAAATGGTTACCGTTAGATAAATTGAGAACGTTATTTGTATTAACATTTGATAACAGTACATTACTCATTGTTTTGCTACCTGATGATGACGATTTTGTATTTCGCCGAACATGAGACCGTGAATACTTTTATTAACGTGATGATGGTCAGACGACTGAAACTGGTTGTATAAATCATGTACTCTACCAGCAGCTCAAGGCGGTAATACCATAATTTTCAAAAGAGAAGATGACTGGAATCAATATTAAAGGTATTCACATTCAATGCATCAGATTCTCCGAGGACACTGCAGTAGTGGCAGACTCAGAGAAAGAAGTAACTGAAACGCTTCGATTCAGACCTTCAGCCCATTTTCCCCTTGTTAAATCGTCAGTATTGCCGAGGCTCTCCAATATTGGAATAGCACACCAGCTTTGAATTAACGTCTTTGTTAGGAAGGGCACTGGACTAGGGTGGTCCGTGCAGCTGTGGTAGCCAAAATGCTTAGAGCTTTAAATCAGGAGATAAGAAAACTAAAACTGAAAATAAATCCCAAAAAGACAAAACTTATAGACAAAAAAGGAGATGGAGTGAGTGAGCAACTCGAGGAAGTAACAGAATTTCATTGTCAGTTTCACTCTCGCTGCAGCATGATGGAGGAAAACAATAGCTGTCTCAAGGAAATCAAGAGGAGAATAGCACTGGACAAGAGTACATGCTAAAATAAGAAGAACCTGCTACTGAACAAGCACATCAGCTTCCACCCAAAGGGAAGACTTGTAAACAACTTTGTGTGGAGTTTCGTGGCATATGGATGCGAAATCTGGACGTTAGCGAAACAAAAGAAAGCTTGCCTCGAATGAAATGTGGTTCTGGAGGAGAAATACTAAAACACACTAGAATGACAGAAAAAAGAATGAAATGGTTCTGCAAGAATAGGAGAGGGGGAACAGCTATAGAAACTTTCAGGTCAACGCAAAGCAAAACTAATTGGAAACATTACTTGACATGATATGTTTCTACAAAATGTTTTCAGTCTTGATCGTTGGGGAGAAACGAGGGGACGAGTGAGGGTATCCTGTTTAAAAAATATGATTCGTGAGATGGTATGTTCTGGACACATGGAGATGAAGAGGACTGCTAAAGAGAAAATTTGTGGCTGCGTAGGCAAGAAGAAAGCTATGTGACTGTATCTGGTGAAATCCTCTCCCTTCTCTCATACCCAGAATACAAACACTGCACTTCACTAAACTTACATGCATTGTGTGGCATTCAATTTCTGCGAAGAAAGACTCCCAGCCGACCGGTGAGGCCGAGCGATTCAAGGCTCTTCAGTCTGGAACTGCGCGACCGCTACGGTCGCAGGTTCGAATCTTGCCTCGGGCATGGATGTGTGTGATGTCCTTAGGTTAGTTAGGCTGAACTAGTTCTAAGTTCTAGGGGACATGACCTCAGATGTTAAGTCCCATACTGCTAAGAGAAATTTGAACAAAAGACTCCTAACCCGTCAGAAGGAGAAAAGGAATATTTGTAATTAGGCCACTGAACATACAGCTCTGTTTCTCCCAGCCTTCTATAACAGAGGCCATACTTCATTTCAGTAATCTTGCCAATGTGTTATCTAACTCAACCTTTTCTTTTTATTGGCACAGTGGATTTGTAGGTCGCATAAACATAAACATGCTACTGCGCATATAACCTTGCACCCATTCTCACGTATACACGATTTTATGTCATTGTTCTTATCGGGTACTTCAGCTGTCACTTTGTTATCATTACGAACGTATAAAACCAATAGCACGACTGTCCTAACTAGACCGTACATTAAGAGATCCGTACCTGCAGCAAGGATGCTCATAGATACGTCTTCAACCAAGTGAAATTATTCCGTAGCCAATGCTGATGTCACACGCACTTACGCAAATTTGAGAGTTACTTTACATACAGCTAGTTGTTGGATGGTAGTACATTTACTTACCAGAAAGTTCGTGAACTGTCAGATAATGAAAAACGTGACGAAGAAGGTAAGTGGTATTTAAGAAAGGCTCAGAACACACCTTATCTCAAGTGTTACTAATCGTTAGCTTTAGCCTGGGGAAAAAATCGAGTTATCAGCTATCTAGAACACAGAAAGCGTCCGGGGATGCTGTATCGATTCCAGTGAGTACCGCCTAGTCTCGGAACGTCTGTCGCTCTTCACGAGACGAGACGAGGTCAAGAGGATGTTCCGACTCTCTCGAAACAACAGGTAATACGAGCTCTGCGCGCAGAAAATACGAGGGCTCAGAGTCGAGAAATTCACTGACAAGCCGGCCATTAGCTTTTAGAGAACATAATTAGAGCTAATCGCTGTTTTAAACTAATGATGAAATTCCGTAAATGTTTTGGAAGTAGCTTTTCATTAAGAATTCCCGGCGACGATGCTTTGGAAAGAAGTGCTGGGTGCTTGTAAATACAGTGCTCACCCATGAATAACGAACGAACTGGACTTTCGATTTCCCCGTTCATAGATGACTATTAGGTTAGTGTAATTTGAGTTTGTATTGCTGTAACAAATAATGAAAACAATTAAATAACGCCAGCGCGTCTGCATCTTACGTAATAGCCAAATACATTTGCGTTCCGACTCGAGTAGCTACAACGTAATTGCCATGGACCCTCTCACAAACTGAACTGTGTTTTGTTCTAAGCGAATTCGTCAAAAGTGTTGCGAAACTGTTATAATGGATCATCGTTCTTACATTGAGATCTCTTCTTGTCGGGTCGTTAGACCTACTATACATGCTCGAGGGAAAAATACTGCAGATTTAGTGCTTCGGTTTGATAAAACTTCAGTGACCCTACGCACCTGTACTTACCTGTTCCTAATTTTTCTTATAGCCCTTTTCATACAAGCGATGGCGAAAATTGAAATAGATGAATTACGCAAATAGAGAACAGCTACACAAAAATACGTAAAGGATTGTTTACCATGAATGTAGTTCGTCAGTTACGTGGCTTTAGTGGTTCTGGTCAAGTCGAAGGTTGGTGTAATATGATAATACAATTGCAAATACCAGTTTCACAATTGCAGCACACTACCAGTTGCAAGTTGTAACACCGTAGCTCTAATGCTATATTGATTTATTTTGCCTTTTGTTTTATTTAATGTTACGTCTTTGAGCTTCATTAATGTGTTTGATTGAATCGAAAACACAAAATTTTATACTCCTTTCTGTGTAAAAACTTTGATGTCTTTTAGAGTGTAGGAAGTGAAATGTACGAGCAAATTATATGTATTGTCTTTGTCATATAATATCTTTGGTTATCTTTAAAATTAAATAATTTTATTTAAATAATTTTGTGTAGAACCACAAATATATGCAAATGTTCTGTTTTATTTAAAATGTTTGTTTGCTGTTATGTAAACTGCTGACCTTCACTTAGAGTTCTTAGTTATTTTGTATGTAAAAGGTGTCGTGGTTGCCCTCGGGAACGGAACTGAATCGCGAGCAAATTGTGGTTGGCCCAAGTAGAAAAGGTGGAAAAAAGAGTCAGTCGGGGACGAACTACCAAACTGTCAACTGCTCATGTAAAAGTTGTGTACTGTGCTGGTTCCGAGAGAGGCTTTTCCTGACACTTTCCAATGCCTCGGATGGATGGATAAAGAGCTAGAACTATTTTGAAATTGGTATCTATCATCGCCACCAAGAAATGACAGAGTCCAGCAATTCTACCTGCAAATCCACCTACCAATATGCATTCGCCACCACGCTGCGCAATCGCTAGAAAGGAGCCAAGAATTGCAAATATGTAAAGTGAAGGATCAGCTCATTGGATGTTTTAGTGTGCGCAAATGTAAGGTAATTTATACTCGAACTCTTATACCTACCTTGATTTTTTATCCCTCTGTCACATTTCCACTTAGGGTCCTTCCCATGCTAAAGTGATTACCGAGTGTCCTTATTGAAAGAACATTAAAGCCTAGTGTTTTAACTAATTAATGCCTCTTTAACAGAGTAAAAAGAGAGTTAAAGTTAATGTGGCAAGAGAGTGAGCTAAAGTACATGATGCTCGCTGAAAATAATTCTTCTATTAAAACAGCTTATTAATATGTTGTTGCCAAGTTCAAAATTAAAAGTTCTTAAAACTGAGGCCTGTAAAGTTTTGCTTGGTAAATGATCACATTACTGCTTGCTGTAAATCGCAAAAGGTGAGTCAGTTTCTTACAGATATGTCAAGTTGTGTTCTACTGCAGAAAGAATTGAGAACTAATACTGTTGAAGGTTACATGTCCATACTTGTTAATGGCTTGTTTCTTTAGTGTATTAAAAGTGTGTTTAGTATGCTCTGCTACAGTGGTCAAGATTAAGGGCCCCCCTCCACTGAAAGTAGTTCAAATGCACAAAGTTACTTAATTATAGCAAATTTCAGTTACTCTTGCTATTCAAGTGAAATTCTGTACAATATTGGGTCTCTCTTGTGTATTAAAAGTGCATATTAATGGTGTAACAGGATCCATAGTTTGTCTATTGTGCTCATGCTACATAACGATTAATAGAAAGACAACTATGTATGAAAACAGTAACTTCTTTATTCAAAAGTCAGTGAGAAGTAATCTGTTAGTGAATTCCATTTAATTTTCATTCTAAATAAAAAGGTGTTTAGTAGTGAGAGACTTAATCTATGCACAATAACTACTTTTGCTGTACACGATATCTATATTACATGTCAGATAGGAATATGTTTGAAAAGTAATATTGAACCTATGTCCAATGTTTGATTCTAAAGTGCACTGTAATAGTAATATTATTGAAACCACTCAGTTTGACTAAGCCCTGAAGATAGTAGTGTGTATCGTTATCTGTTATATTTATGCAAATAGTTTGTTCTGCTCTGGCTCTCAACTCCAAACTTTACGATAACATATGCAGGTGTCAGAGTTCATTGCACTCGCGTGTGGCAAAATATAGGTTGTGTTTGTCCGTTAAAGTTACTCATTACTACTTTCTTAAACAAGAATGTTAATCATTCTCATGCCTAATTAGTATGGTGACCGTTTTTTTTATTCTTTCAACAGTGTGGATAAGTAAATTATTGTTTGTTACTGTTTGAATATTTACGTAATTGTGGCTTTCACTTCCTATAAGCCACCTCCGTTAGGTACAACACGGTCAACATAACGAAATTCCTCTCAGAGGGTAACACTGCTCTGTTGCGTTATACCATAACTGCTTTAATAAGATAATTTTATTTCACGACCTGCTTCCAACTATAAGGTTATGGTATAGCAGTAGTGGAAAGTAGTGTTATACGTGGCTTTTCCGTGACAGGACTTTTTGTTCTGTTGGGACATGGTACGCAATAGACCAAATTTGGTATTTGATTGCACAAGCTACGTAAAACCGGTTGCAGTGTTATAAAGTGATTTAACAAGAGCTTGATCATGCCGGATGTTATACGAAATTTCGTTCGCCCAGTTTCGTTTAGTTCAAGAAGGCAGAAGAAATCTGGTGCTAAGATCACTTTCCTCTCTACAAAAATATTATTGATCGGAAACAGGATTGGGCGTACTGAAAGATTCATGATGATTAACTGTAGAAGTTTATGCACCGAAATTGTCCGTGAATTCGAGGAGGCCACTGCTAAGCAACAATATGCGCATATAGATTATCAATTTGAGGTTATAATTTCACTTAAACTGCTTAAATCTGAGCAGCGTTCTGCTGTTGTGCTTCGAATAAAATAAAATAATAAACAAAACGAACTGTGGGAAAATGTTCAGTACAGGACAAGATTATCCTGTTTTTTGGGGGACTTCATTTTGGTAATAAGTGTGTCCATCTTTTATTAAAAACTGCGCCTGACACTGAGAGAAGCCCGCTGTTTCCACGTGGAGACCCTCTGTCGTGCAATGTGGGGAGATAAACGTGAGTTACCAGAAAATCTTGCAAGTACCACAGGAGTGGGGAAAATCGTATTTGTATGCTGTAAGAGGGAGGTAACGGAAAAGACCCACCGTGGTTTAACAACTAAATTAAGAAACTGCTGACGGATCAAGGGCTGTCGCACTCTCGGTTCAAAAGCGAATGGGCAAATAACGGCAGTAAAAAGTCAATTAAATTCGCGCGTCTATACAAATATCGATGCTCGAAGCTTACAACAACTACCACCGTCATACCACAGTAACCGAGGCCTACAAAAAAGACAGGCTGCGTCGCGTACGTCACGAAGGCAGGCCTGAGCTCGCTCGCTCGCTCAACTCAGCATGCAAACTACATTTCCACACCTGTTAACTCGTAACTAGATGTGTACGTACGAACGAGAATCGCATCTTCTGCTGGAATCCACTATTATGAAGTGTTACTGCTATTTACCCTACAATGATCGGAAGTCCATGGGCCTTCTTACAATTTGTTACGGTTGTACTGGGGTATTCAAACCACGCCAAAATGATTATCAGTTGCGCCACTTCCTGTACGAAATGAGGACTGTTATGCAGAAGAAACTGTATCGAGTATAGATCTTAAATTACGAGGTGCATTCAAGTTCTAAGGCCTCCGATTTTTTTTCTCCGGACTGGAAAGAGATAGAAACATACGCATTGTTTTAAAATGAGACCGCGTTCATTGTCAGTACGTCCAGGAGATGGCAGCATCGTACGGCAGATGGAATTTCACCGCCAGCGGCGAGAATGAGGTTTTAAATACTTAAAATGGCGACGTTTTCCTTACTTGAACAGCGTGCAATCATTCGTTTTCTGAATTTGCGTGGTGTGAACCAATTGAAATTCATCGACAGTTGAAGGAGACATGTGGTGATGGAGTTATGGACGTGTCGAAAGTGCGTTCGTGGGTGCCACAGTTTAATGAAGGCAGAACATCGTGTGACAACAAACCGAAACAACCTCGGGCTTGCACGATCGAGAAAGTGGAGAGAATTGTTTTGGGGGATCGCCGAATGACTGTTGAACAGATCGCCTCCAGAGTTGGCATTTCTGTGGGTTCTGTGCACACAACCCTGCATGACGACCTGACATGACGCACCCGCACATCGAGCTAACGTTACGCAACAGTTTCTTCGTGATAACAACTTTGAAGTGATTCCTCATGCTCCCTGCTCACCTGACGTGGCTCCTAGTGACTTTTGGCTTTTTCCAACAATGAAAGACACTCTCCGTGGCCGCACATTCACCAGCCGTGCTGCTATTGCCTCAGCGATTTTCCAGTGGTCAAAACAGACTCCTAAAGAAGCCTTCGCCGCTGCCATGGAATCATGGCGTCAGCGTTCTGAAAAATGTGTACGTCTGCAGGGCGATTACGTCGAGAAGCAACGCCAGTTTCATCGATTTCGGGTGAGTAGTTAATTAGAAAAAAAATCTGAGGCCTTAGAACTTGAATGCACCTCGTAAATTTTGTTGTAGTACTGTTAATCAGTAAGAACGTAATAGCAGATTCCAGTAGAAGATGCAGTTCTCGTTAGTGCGTACACGCCCACCTGCGAGTTAGCAGGTACAGAAACGCATTTGTCTGCTGAGGTGAGCGAGCGTGTTCAGGCCTGCCTTCGTGACGTGAGACTTGCCTTTCTCGTGGGCCTCGATAGCAACATACCTTGTTGAGAACCCGAGAAAATTCTGGTCCTGCGTAAAATCGCTGAGTGGATCTAAGGCTTCTATCCAGTCACTCATTGCGCTCAACGTTGCATCGCGTTTGTTGCCACGTCATTGGCTTATCCTTCTTGTGGAACGTAAACCACACCTTGTCGAGTGCGGTCACGTGCGACTGTAAGATCGTCTTCACACGGGACGTGTTTCTCACCGCGAAGCGCACCAGACAGTGTGTCCGTCGTGGCTGCTGCAGCGTCCGAAACTGCCGGCAACATTTCGCGGAACGTGCTCCTCATTGCGATTTGCGACCACAGCGCTCTCCAGAGGCAGTCTGCGATATCACATAGTTTTTTCCTTTCTTTTTTAAAGAAAAGGATGCGCCTAAAGAGCTCCGTTAACTTGGTTAGTGGATGTCGAAGAAAGGAAATCGCGACGAACATTCTGGATCCGTTGATGCCTTGAAGAGCGATTAATGCTGTACAACGATCTGGTATATACGAATATTCTAATAGAAGTTCCCGTTAACTCAACTGACTCTTCATCTCATTTTCGATTTTAAATTGAAAATGGAAAAGATCCATATTCTCGGTGTTGCATTAACTACCACCACTGAGAAGCACGAGTATCGGACTACATTATACACATTTCAAGATGAAGATTTGTTTCGTAATTTCATTTGAATGGAAGACGAGATTTTTTCGAAGCTGCTCACCATAACTGAAGAAGATATTTACCGGCAAGCTACGAACACGAGGTAGTGGATAAAACCAAGAGACAGGTACCTATATTACACAGATGGTTTTACGATAGCAAGGACATCCAGAGTATATCTTGTGTTTATCTCATGGACTGGGGGTATCGCTAAGATTTCTGGCCACTGGGTAAACATTCCAGTCATTGGCCTTTGCCACAGTAATTGTAGTAAATACTTTATAATAAATAACATCAGCTTTTGCAGATAAAACTCCTATTAAATTAGTGAGAATGGCCTAGAGTGTTTTAGTAACGAAAAGTTAAAAAAGAATATGTGGAAGGAGGTGGTCACCAATCTGCTAACATTCTTTTCAAAGTTCATAACTCGCGACGCTGTCAGATTTTTTATCTTCTTTTTATTCTTTTTCAATTGAAAATTTGAACCTACAAAGAAAGTGGTCTGTTTGCCACCACCATTTTGGCCCTGAGAAAATATCTGAACCACTCAGCCGTTGGCCCCTATTACAACCTATTACAACAATTCCTTCTAAACTAAGAACGCAGGGAAGGAAAGGGGGAGAGTAACAAACGTGTGTAACAGAGAAGAAGTTTTCTTTCCCCTCATATTTGTGAATTCCACGAGAGCCACCTGTGCCTGTGGAAAAATCCATGCACGTCATCTCGAGATAAAGAGGAATGAAGTTGGGGATCATAGTATCAAAAAAGTGCATCAAATCAACTGTCTATTAGCAGGTTCATTCCAACTACGCGGAGGGTCGTAGAAAGTACCCCGAAGCAAGTTGCAAACGTACTGCCTGTATTTCGGATTATGAAGAGTGCGAAGTGTCGTTCGTCCACATAAGTTCAAAATCAAGAATACTCTTCTCGCCTGTGTCGAGATAACATCGACCTGCTAGGTCACAGAACCAGTTTATAGACTGAGTCTTTGTCTGCAGGTAGAACTCGTCATCTGGGAACAACAGCGTGGTCGATGATGTTCAGTCAGGATTGGCACGTCTGAGGAAGGCCAGAATTCGCTGGACCAAGCGACAGGCATCTAATGTTGGGGCACAAACAGAGCGATGATAGTCAGTGTCCGGAACCCCACAAACGACGTAAAGCGAGGAGTCAGCGAGGTGAACTTGATGGAGAGGAGAACGATTTGGTTGTTTCCCGTTGACTGTGCCATACCACACGGAGCGTGCAGCAGTGTCTAGAAAAGTGGCGTTCACCGAACGTCATACACTCATGCTCATAAATTAAGGATAATGCTGATACATGGTGAAACAACGCTCTGGTGGGCGGTTTGCGGGTTTAAATCACCTCGGGGTATGACAATGCGGTGCATTTGACCTGCGGTCGTCGCACGGTGGCGCTGGCAACAGTCCACATACGCAGAGGTGTGTTGGTGCATGTCAGAGTACAGAGCAGCGAGTAAGTGTGCAGACGTTTTCAGGCGTGCTAACGGTGATTGTGCGTTGAAAATGGCTCAAAGAACACATGTTGATGACGTTATGAGGGGTAGAATACTAGGGCGATTGGAGGCTGCTCAAACGCAGCAGATCGTAGCACGGGCCCTCCGTGTGCCACAGAGTGTGATCTCAAGATTATGGCAACAATTTCAGTAGACAGGAAACGTGTCCAAGCCCTACAGTACGGCACGTCCACAGTGTACAACACCACAAAAAAGACCGATGTCTCACCATCAGTGCCCACAGACAACCACGGAGTACTGTAGCTAGCCTTGCTCGGGACCTTACAGGAAGCCACTGCAACAGTTGTCTCCAGACATACAGTCTCCAGACGACTGAACAGACATGGTTTATTTGCCCGGAGACTTGCAACGTGCATTTCACTGACCACTGGTCACAGGAGAGCCCGTAAAGCCTGGTGTTACGAACACAGTACATGGTCATTATAACAGTGGTCCCAGGTTATGTTCACAGACGAGTCCAGGTATAGTCTCAACAGTGATTCTCGCTGGATTTTCATATGGCGTGAACCAGGAACCAGATACCAACCCATTAATGTCCTTGTACAGGACCTGTATGATGATCTTGGTTTGATGGTGTAGGGTGGGATTATGATTGGTGCACGTACACCTCTGCATGTCTTTGACGGAGGAACTGTAACAGGTCAGGTGTATTGGGATGTCATTTTGCCCCAGGGGTGCAGTGGGTCCCACATTCCTCATGATGGATGATAACGCACGGCCCCACCGAGCTGCCATCGTGGACGAGTATCTTGAAACAGAAGACATCAGGCGAATGGAGTGGCCTGCCTGTTATCCAGACTTAAACCCCATCGAGCACGTCTGGGATGCTCTCGGTCGACGTATCGCTTCACGTCTTCAAACCCCTAGGGCACTTCAGGAGCTCCGACAGGCACTGGTGCAAGAATGGGAGGCTATACCCCAGCAGCTGCTCGACCACCTGACCCAGAGTGTGCCAACCCGTTGTGCGGCCTGTGTACGTGTGCATGGTGATCATATCCCCTATTGATGTGGGGGTACATCTGCAGGAAACAGTGACATTTTGTAGCACATATGTTTCGGGACGGTTTTCTCAACTTACTGTGGACTTACAGATCTGTGTCGTGTGTGTTCCCTATGTGCCTATGCTATTAGCTCCAGTTTTGTGTAGTACCACGTTGTATGGCACCACATTCTGCAATTATCCTTAATTTATGAGCATGAGTGTACATTGCGCCACCTGTAGTGCGGGTTCTTTTGCTCTGTCACATTGGGGGGCGCGGACCTGATGCACCTCAGTGCAGATCGCCTTCGTCGGCAACAAGTGCACAGGCCACAAGAGGCAGAAAGGTAACTGTGCTCCAGATAATGTCCGATGTGATAGAAGGGCACTGGGGTGTCTGGCAACTTCACCGGAGGAACGAACGAGGCCGGGGCAGATGCATCGAGCAGTAAGCTGTGAGCTGAGAAGAAGGGTCTGAGTTCTTTCCAGAACGTGGTAAAGACCCACACTCCCTCGACGTTGGATAACAAAGGAATCTACAGCAGTTAACATGTGGAGAGACATGGTGTACGTGACCGGAAGAGCCAGCGCCATGTGAGGGATCCGCAACGCTGTACGGGTGTTGACATATTGCAGAGGTCAAGGGAATGTAGGCGATGTTCAAGGAGTCGAAACCTGACCCACTGCAGCAGCCGTCTGGAATTCAGGGCCGCAGAGCGTTGCAGGTCAGCCGTAAAATCGATGTCGAGGCAGCTTAAGGTATTGGGCACGTTGAACAGGTCAGCGCTCCCCTGAGACAGGTCTGTACCGATGATGTACGAGTACAGAGCTCATGATTTACCCACGCAAGCGCCGCTCGGGAATCTTTGGCACTTCGAAGGCAGAGGACCAAATCGTCAACAAAGGCGATGCAGCAAAATCGATGTCTGCCTAGCGACTTTCCCTTCAGTCTTTGTCGTAGTCCACATAACAATGGTTCTCGGGCGAAGGCGTACAGCAGCGCCGACAGGGGGCACCTCTGTCGCACCGATCGCCTGACCAGGATCTGTTGTGTGAGCCTACCATTATACAGCACAAGAGATTCAGTGCCGTACAGGAGAAGTATGACCATCTCTACAATAGTTTCTGGACATCCTTTATGACGGAGGACGTCAATAAGAAAAGACTGATCGACCCGGTCAAACACCAGGCTGAAGTCTAAGAACGCCAAAGTCACGGGCATATGTTGAACTCGAACAAGGCAACCAGATCCCTGTAGCAGCAGGACGCTATCCGGATGTTGTACACTCCGCCTAGCGACGCCTGTTCATAGGATGCCACGTGACAGGCCGTCCTCTTAAGCTGCGCCGCCGAGAGAGTGGACGGGCGACAGTAACAAATGTGCGGCCCCTGTGGGGTAAAAAATAGAGGCAAGGAGGGCCTCTAGAAAGGCATCAGGGACGCTCACCGCAGGGGACATCACGCTGTGACGTCACCAGCACCTCGTCCATATGGGTTTTTATGTCCCATGAGGGGTCTGCTTAACGGTATGTGCAGACTGCAGCCTCACAACTCTAAGGTCTCCTTACTCGAGCATTTAAAGATTTAGGGAAAACTTTTTGGCACTTCTTCAATTTCGGAAGGTAGGAGGGTGAAAATACACGGGGAAAAGATTATTTAAAACTTGTACCGTCAGAGCACCTGGTCTGGCATGTATATAAGTAGTTCATCTGTGGGTTCTGGTGGGTAAGTTCGCAAGCATCACGGCATGTGACGTATATGACCGTATCTTTTGATTGTATTGACTTAGAAACTCAAATTTTTTCACACCGTCTAGAGACCGTAGCCCTTATCATATGATAAAAAATTTTACTTGATACCTCTACCCGTTTCTGAGAAAAACAGTCTTAACAGTCAGCTTGACAGTAGACAAACAGACAGACGGAAAACAAAGTAATTATAGGGATTCCGTTTCTGCTTACTGAGTTACAGAACGCTAAAAGCTGTAAAAGTTCATTATTTATTACAGTCATTACGCTTTAGCGAATCTTGGGGCGTCACTTGTGTTGTAATAACATCAAAATAATACGTACATAAACAGTGCTATTTCCAGAGATGTTACAACACTCAGTCGACAAGGGGCCGATGTCTAATGGTTGAGATGATGTTTGATTGCACTACAGTTGACCTTAGGGTGAACAAACCTTTGGCAAGGAAGACATGTCGGCTGTATTATCAGTCTACAGATCAGCACAGTTACAGTCCCGTGTTAAGAGATGGTCTAGGGGTACTTTTAAATTATCGCTCTCTGGCACCGGGAACGGTGGGAGTAGCAACTGACAGGGAGTTTTGTAGGCGTAAAGCTCTTAACCAAAGGTAAATGAACTGTACTAAACAATTTGACACAAAATCATAACTCAGGCCGCATACGCAAGAAGGAACAAACCAGGAAATAACACACACAACAAGACTCTCGCTTCACGGCGATTATCATGTTTAAAAATAAGAATGCAAAAGTAAGAAAGCACTAATTAAATGCTCCACTGAGATCGAAATTTTACAATGAAGGGAGCACGAATTATCATACAGACTAATTGCATACATACCAACAGCAGAACACAAAGATACTTAATCACACAATACATTCACCCAAGACCGACACCTTAAGCAAACTACACAGAGAATGCAAATGGACAGACACAGTCAACAGTGGGCCTTTGATAGTATACCGCACAATAATAAGAACAGAGAAAGCAACAGCAGTCACATGAAAATTCTGCCTACAACACAACTCAGTCAAACTGAGCATGGCCCTACAACACCAGGGCCTAACTGCGGTCTCGTAATGCTTCAGCAACTTGAGCCTTCGATACTTAGGTAGGGTAGCACTGACAGAAACGTTTTAACGATGAGATAGCATCCACCATACACTGCTTTCTAGCTATGCTCTCCAGCCTAAACGAAGTCTCATGTTGTTAGCAAGCCACACACAGTTTAGACCGTCTGTTCATCCAACTGCTTTGCTGCTCCATGATGCTTCCAGCTCCATCTCCAGGAGGCAACTCTTGAACTCGCTGTGGCCGAGCGGTTCTAGGCGCTTCAGTCCGGCACCGCACTGCTACTACGGTCGCAGGTTCGAATCCTGCCTCTGTCATGGACATGCGTGATGCCCTTACGTTAAGTAGGTTTCAGTAGTTCTACGTCTAGGGGACTGATAACCTCAGATGTTAAGTCCCATAGTGCTTAGAGCCATTTGAACCATTTGAACTCCAACTTACTTTCGCTTTCGCTGGCCCGTTATACCACGTGTGTGAGAAAAGTAATGAAAGAAATTTTTTACCTACCGAAGTTTTTATTATTCCAAACAATAATATTTCCCTCTTCAAACTAGATCCTTTCGGCAGCTATACAACGCTGGAATCGTTGTTGCCAGTCTTGGTAACGGCGCTGAAAGGATTCAGTTGCTAGTGTCTTTAACATGTCGGTCACATTCTTTGTATGTTCCCCAGAGTCTCAAAATTACGTCATTTTAAGACATTTCTCAATATAGGGGACACAAAAATCACAAGGACTCATATCAAGTCAACAGCGGAGCTGTGGAATAAGAGAAAAGCTTTTTGAGTTCAAACGTTCTGTGCTGGAAGCGATTTTGTGACGTGATTCGTTGTTATGATGCAGCATCCATTTGTCTGCAATGTCCGGTCTCCACGATTCACGCACTTTCTGAGCATTTCAAGAACAACTTTGTAAATCGCTTGGTTAACAGTTTGTCCTGGAGGAACAAACTCTTTCTACACGATACCCCTACTGTCACAAAAACAGATCAGCATTGTTTTGTACCTTGATTTGCTCATTCGAGTGTGATTTAGCACCTATGATCACACTGCTATACAATTCGCGATCATTGGCAATCCTCTGAAACAGATCAACGCACACGTTTCTTTATTGTCCTTCTGCTCAGTTGTCACATTTGTCGGCAACATTTTGGCACAAACCTTTCGCGGTGCAAATCTTCGTTCAAAATTAGATGTACGATGGACGTGTTTTAAGTTTAACAGGTCACCCATCATCGTTAAACGTCGGTCTGATCTCACAAGAGCGCGCACACGTTCGCCGCTGTCGTCTGTTTTTGAAGTTGGACGTGCGCCTGAGCGAGGTTCATCTTCAGTGCGACCTTGGCCTTCTAAAAATCATTTGTGCCAGCGAAAACCTTGTGCTCGTGATAAGGGATGTTCCCCACAAGTCTGTTTCAATGTTTCAAAGGTCACAGTAAGGGATTCCGCAAGCGTAACACAAAAGCTGATTGCATAGTGTTGTCCTGAGTTCCGCTGTTCCATTTTCGTAAGACACAACAAAAACACATCTTCACTGATGGCGCTCTCAGAAGTCGCGTGGTGGCTGTACGGAGCTGAGACTCGGACTGAGCATCTGGAAGGGTTGAACACACCAGTCTACTCTAGAGGAACAACACAGCGTTGCCAAATCGCCCAAAATGTTATTAGTCTCATTAATTTTCTCACGCATCTCACAGCTCCGCTCCACTGTACTGCACTCGCTTTCTCCCAATGCTGCCAAAGGCCACCCATCCTCGATCTATATGTAACCACACCCTTACCTTGGCCATCCATGCCGATACCCGAACAAGCTTGGAACAAACCTTTCGCAGTGCAAATCTTCGGTCAAAATTAGATGTACGATGGAAGTGATTTAAGTTTAACAGGTCACCCACCATCAGGCCACCAATTGGTCACCAATGCTGCTAAAGGCCACCCATCCTCGATCAATATCGAATCACACTCTTGCCAATACTTCCTGGGCCATCCGTGCCGATGCCTGAACAAGCTTGACAATCGCCCCGTACGTCGTCCTGTAGATGCAGCAAAGGCTAATCAGTTGTTACCCATGGCAGCACGGTGCTCTCTGCAAGATGAAGTAGCTTCTTCAGTTTTGTACGTGAAATATTAAATTGCTCTGACAGTATGCTGCTTGTCACCTCGCCAAGATACTGTGGTCGGCAAGTAGAAAAAACGCGTGTCCTGTGGTGCACCTGGCAAGCGCGACAACCACTGGTGCAACTGCTACGTGGAATGGGAATTCAAGGGTGCCGTGAAATTGCTGCGACACTAAATCCCTCCCGCAAAACTGGTCGCCACCCCACGTCACACAACAGGGTGTGATAACACTACAAAAATCTAAAATTAAAATATGATTTACGACAGTAAACACAACGCAATCTAACACCAGCGCCTACTACAGGAGCACAGATTAAGAAACAAAGTACGTGAGTTCGCTTAAGCGTCGATTTAAGTGAGGACACGTTGACGCAGCATTCTCTAGACGCAGTCCCCGTCCAGCGGGTCGCCTAGAAACGCGACCGAGCAGAGCCCTCACGCTGTTCCTTTGTCACACCAACTCCACCGGTGTCTTCCTTTTCTATGGACAAACTCGTCTCAGGAGGTTAGTAGCGCCGTAAAGGAACAACCACTTGGCTCCAACTCCTAGAGTCATCTAACCTTTCGTCTATTTGTAACGCCGGAAATGCATATCCTCCTATTTCCATCTATTGTACTGTAAGTTTTTTCCTTATTTTGTTACCTGAATATATGACATTTCTGTGCCTTTATATATTGTAATTGTTTTACTATTTGTATATATATATATATATATATATATATATATATATATATATATATTTATGCATTTATGTCGATGTATAATTGGTTTGTTTCGTAAATATTATTTGTATTTTTACGCTGGGTCTTGCCTAGGGAAAACTGCTATCGAACGATTACATCGGTAGGTCGTGTGAAGAATCAAAGTGTGTAGGATCTTTGGTAGTGTTAACTCTGCCGCGTGGAGCGCGGGCTGAGCAGGAGAGTCTGGCTGGAGTAGCGAGTGGAGCAGGTGTGTGGTGTGAAGCTCCCGCGAGTTGCCGCGCTTTCGGGGTTTGGCAGCATGTAATTGCGCTCGACTTGCGATGATAGTTTCTGACATGGTGTCGCGGACGGGAAGCATTAGCTGGCGCACATCAAGAGCCCGTTTCGTCTGGTGACCGTGTCGAGAAGAAGGCGCGCCAACATCCAGCTTCTGCAACAGCGACGGCCGACAATGAGTGACTGTCGCCAAATCCTCGATCGACGGCTTCAAACCTTCAATCAACCAACAAGGAAGACTGGAAGCACGTAAAGTTTTAGAACTGTATGGCAGACCTCAGCTTTTCAAACTTTTAAAATTGTTGCCTCGCAAAATTACAGCAACTTAGCATGAACCTTTGTTGCTCACTGCCCCAATTGCATTGCCAAGCAGGGTCCCTTCCTTTTCCGGAATGAACCCGAGTGTCGTTGAAATTCAAACGCCAGCATAATTCCATTTCACTGCTTTAATTTCAAAGTTCACTTTAAGTATTCATAGCTGGCTACAATATTTAGGTTACACGAGCACAAATTAAGAGTGCGAGTTTTGTTAGCATATTTTAGCTTACCTGTGACTGCAGCTCAGCTTGGTACGTACTAAATTTTACTATTGTTAATTGTTCAGAATCATTTAATTCAAGTTCAAAGTTAAATCTCTTGTTTCTAAATTGCGTAGAGTCAAGTTGCTTTTGAAATGATTGTTGAGGTAGTCCAAGACTAACCGTATTTTACTGGATTTCGATGTGCTTAAGAAAGAAAGCTTCTTATTAATTTCAGTCACTAAATTAACTTTCAGTTTTCTGGTTTTATTAATTCTTCTGCTAAATTAAGTCAGAGTGTAGCGAAATTTATTACTTCTGACAAACTTTCAGTTTTCACACTACACGTGTCAACCTTCAGTTGCCACGCTTCTAGTGCTAATTATATGTGTAATAACCTTTCTTTTTCAGTTACTATAGTAATTGTCCTTAGGACTGGCGACCGTGATCTCCCCCAAATCTCAAATATCTAATTACCGCTAGTTAATTGTTAATGAAACGGCCGCACATTTACTTTCTTTATTAACTTTACCCCTTTTCAAAATTAATTTCCACCAGTTTCATTTGCATTTTTCCTTTCATTTAGATGTAACCCTTTCCTCCCTCTTTACCGACAGCTTAACTTCGGTGACGATTGCTTTTCCCAAATTTCCATTAGGTACACGCGGTTTAATTTTTCACTGTCATTAAGGTCGATAAGTGAGGAGGAGGTTACACGTGGCGACCTGGTGACAGGACAATCTTCAGATTTGAGGTTGTTCTGGACACGAATTTGCATTGTACAAATCTCGTAACAAAGTACTGGTTACGAAATGGTCGATACGTCAGCGAGAATATTAGTGTGAGAAATCCTAATTAGATTTGAGATTTTGCATTTATATTGAAAAATATTAAAATGAGTGAAGGCAACAATTACCAAAATTTGGTAAACTTGGGTACGGAACAATCGGTCGAACAGTGGGAAACGCGCACCGCGGTACCCATTGTTCAGGGGCAGGCGGCTAGCATGAAAGACGCGACCGCCGAAACGCAACAAAGAGCAGAAATGGAATTCCAAGCTTTAGAAAATTCTTCGGAATCGGAAGTGAAAATCAAATCTGAATCCCTTGATGAATACGGGGGGACATTTAAAGAGGAAGCCGCTACTGATGTAAAACCGGTAGTTTCCGGGAATTTAACCGATGTATTGAATGTTTTGATTAACGAAATCAAGAGTCAATCGGCAGAAATTAAAGCTCTGTCTGCCAAGCAAGACGATCAGGCTGCCAAGCAAGAAGCTCAGGCTGCCAAGCAAGAAGCTCAGGCTGCCAAGCAAGAAGCTCAGGCTGACAAGCAAGAAGCTCAGGCTGCCAAGCAAGCAGCTCAGGCTGCCAAGCTAGTAGCTCAGTCCGAAAAAATTGAACGAATGCTAGACAATCAGAACAAAGCTATTAATGTTGTTAACAACAATGTTGAAGTTGTCAACACAAAAGTTGATAAAATCAAAGACGATATTGTCATGATTAATACCGAAATCGGTAATCTTAAACAGGAAATGATAGGCGTTCAGGCGGAAATTGCGAGCATAAATACTAGTTTTGATTCCGAAATTAGCAGAATCGAGAAAAATGTATGAGACGCAGTTGCTCCGATCATCGAGAATAAGGTGACGGATCAAATTCAATTAGTGAGAAAAGAGGATCAACAGAAGGTGGAAACTAATACCTGCGAAGAGAAAAAGAGGGAAGTGGAAACGCTTGCGACAACCACTTGCCAAGTGATTACGAGAGTGTCGGAATTAGAAAAGAAACTTGAAGAAAAACAGAGCTATGTGCCAATCTGTGCACATAGTTCGGAATTGTTGACGAAAGAGGAGCGGTTCGACCCCTTGAAAAAAGGCGGTATACACGCGACGGATTTCATTAAGAATTGTGAAAGAGTTTTACCCAGATCATGGACTGATGATAGAAAAATTAATGCGATTATTGATGTGTTGGCTGGTGGTGCCAAGCGTTGGGGCTTAAACCTCAACATTACGAACCTGACTTTTGACGAATTTAAAAATTTGTTTCTGGCTGAATACTGGTCAGAGCAAAAACAGCAAAGTGTCTGGCGCGAATTTGTCGTATCGAGGCCTTTCGATGCGAATTCGCGCGGCTCGATGAAGGAGTTTTGTGAGGGCTGGATCCGCAAGTTGGAATATTTGCGTGATCGCCGCACGGAATCCGAAATAGTCTGGGAACTCTACAGGAAGCTTCCAGATGACACAAAACGCTACGTAGGAAGCAATCACATGACAATCAATGATTTCCTGGGAAGAGTTGAGGACGAGGACAATTGGTGCAATAATCGCGGCAGTGGTAGAGGCCGTGGTAACAACAACGGGTACCACAGCAACCACAACAATGATAACTATGGGAATAATGCATACCGCAATCTTGGCAGCAATAACAATAGTGGTTCGGGCCGTAATGACAATCGGTACAATGCAAATGATAACAGGAATGACGGAAACCAGTATCACACTAGCGTGATACAGGCTTCGCAGAATAGTAATAACGCCAGAGGGTGTGATCAGCCGCCTCAGTAGCATCCGTGGAGCGTATCTGCTGGGACGAGACAGGGAAACCATTAGCCGCGCCGGTGAGGGGCCGACCGGGCGTGGAGAAATTTTGGCGGCCCAATAACAGTAGAAAACCCAGGTGTCGTCGTTATGAAAATTCCGTATGGAATAATCAACGGCGGGAGAGTGTGCCAGTGTTAAGAGATAGGAGTGCGCCCACAAGTAGTAGATCAGCTGTATACATGGCAGTAGAAAATACATTCACTGTCAGTGAGAACAATTTAAGTAGTGTTCCGGAAATCGATTATAAAGTGGCAGCTGTAATACCCACAGCGGAACTGGAGATTGAGTTTAAGAATGATTCGCAATTGTTGAGAGAAGATCAGATGTCGGATAACACGTCCGTCGTTGAGCGAGGGGATGCAGAGAGGGATGAGGTCTGGTTAAGGCAGTTCGGTCGCTTGTACGACGAACTAAGAGATTATAGGGGCCTGTACGGGAGAAGTATTTATGGAGAGCGCGGGCAGAATTTGCCGCGTCTCGTCCCACAGGAAGATAGTATTTGTGAAGTGATGGAAAGTTCTGGCCCTAACCGGCAGACTTTACCAGAAATAGTTGATGTTAATGGGGAGTACGAGCAAGATTCGTCGTGTTTCGTCCCGCAGGAGTTAGATGTTGAAGTAGTAACGGAAAGTTCTGGCCCTAACCGGCAGACTTTACCGAAAGTTATAGTGTTCGAAGTGGCCGACCCATCCGACGCAAAACTCCAGTTTAAACATTGCGAAAGTATTGTGGAGAAAGATTACGAGAATTTTAGTGATAGCCGGACACGATTGGTAGAAAAGCATGTGGATTACAGCGTGTATGAGGTTAGAGCTGACATTATACGGTCAGACGATGGCAGTGTGGGTTGCGCAGATCTAGAGGAAGTAATTGCAGATACTACTGGGCACATTTCTCCAGGTAGATTGGCAGATGAGATCAATCTGACTAAAGAGGAATCAACGAAGGTGACAATTAGTGAATTGATAGCAATGCAACACTCACTAGTTGACGAGTTACAGGAAAAGGGTTCGGTATTGGAGGCGAAGCTACAGACTAAGCCTCAGGAGAAACGTGTTGAAATTAGAACTGTATGTGAACAGAGGCTGAAAAAGCCGCCAGATAAGCCGAATTTAGGATCAAAGCCGGATGGTTTTTTCTGGAATGACCTGGATATAGACGAGGATTTACTGTGGGAAAATAAAGAAACAGTCGAGGACAAGTGTAGACAGATAGTAGTGTCTGTTAATATGCACAAACTACAACTAAACGTGTTGATTGACACCGGTGCAGAATTGAGTGCTGTATCTGGGAAAATATTTGAGTTACTGAAAGACAGACCTGGCATCGTAGTTATGCCAGTAACAGGAGTGAAAGTTATCGGTGCTACTGGGAAGGCCAGTAAACCGGTCACAAAACAGATTTTTGTCAACTTCGAGATATGTGGGGCACGATTTGAACAAGAGTTTGTCGTCGTGCCAGACTTAACTACGGAAGTAATTATCGGGTTAGATTGGCTATTAAAGTACCGTGCAGTGATTAACTGCGAAAGCAAAACTTTGACATGTATGTCACTAGATAAAACAATGGTAGTTGGTTTTGACGAGGCAGGAGACGGTGTGCATAGACAATACCAGCCTATACACATTGTTAACTGGCCGGATGACATTGACGTAGGAATGAGTTTGAACTGCCGTAACATGAGGAATCTTGGCATTGACAAAAGTGTAGAAAGTAAATTGGAAGAGATAATCAAATTCCCTCCACGGATTAACATTAGTATTGGTGTGAAAAAAGATCGTTAGCGAGAAGTAATGAAGCTTAAAGCCGATGCTCGCATACGTCGTCATGACGCTAAAGCGCGTTTTGCTAAGTTTGCAATCGGAGACTTAGTACTTGTTAAAGCTCATGAGAAATCGAGCGAGATAGACAATGAAATCTCTAAATTTAAGTTTGTTTATAATGGACCATATAAAGTCATTGGTATACCTCACACAAATGCTTATTGCTTAGAGTATCCAAGCTCTGGAAAACGATTAGGTATACGGAATATAGTAGACTTGAAATTGTACCAACCTAGGATCGATTAATACCACACAATGGGTAATTTGTACAGTATGTAAATATAGAGTGTAAGATTTAAGGTTTGCTAGATTGCCATGCTTTTGCCTGACCAAGAGGACATTAAAGAAGTTGTAATTAATAAGTAATTAATTTTGACTAAATGATTTAAGAGAGAGTGATTATTTATCAATTGAAAAATCCAAGCTGCTAGTTTAAGTTTTCAGCTGAGTCACAGTAGATTAAGCAATGTAAATATGATTTTGTAACTAGCTGTAAGATTTCATGAATATGTGTTTTACTAGCATTGCCGATGTACTTAGACGCTGTTTTAAGTTTCAGGCTAGTACATGCGTGTGATGATGGACAGTGTTGAGTTATCCACTGTGATAGTGTTAATGGACTCCTTGAGATTACTCGGGAGTGAGTTTTTCCCAAAGAATTCAGTGAAGCGAACGTTCTGGAAATGCCGTTAGACAGGCGAGTGAGATCAAGCGTGCCGCACAGGCGGGCGCAACAATACTGACGAAGCGGAGCCGCTGTCGGCTCTTGTGCCGCCGTAGGCTCTCCGTGCCGCTCTCGGCATTCTTTGCACTTGCGGGTACGAAAGGCGGAATATTCTTCCCGGACAGCTGATGTGAAAGAATTCTGCTGTCAATATTTATGTTTTTTTCGATCCACTGAATATTATTTTCTTGTTTAGCGTTAAGTGGAATCTCATGACCAGATAATAATTATGAAAAGGTTATATAAAATGTGTATTCTATGTAATTAATAATTAATTTGAGTATTTTGATCTGCCTGTTTTTATGACCATGTACTCTGATTGGTTTTGTAAATAGTATTCCATTTCTTGATAGTGTTACGAATTTTAATGATTTTGAAGTAGCTAAACCATTTTCTATGCTTTCTATGAATTTTAATATGTTGTCAACCTGTTTCATTTTGTACAAGATGACAGAGTGGAATAAGATTAGGACTGTCTCCACTCAAATTTTACGGTCTAAAAATTGATTTATGCTTAATTAGACGAATGCTAAATTTTGATGATGTTTTGAGCATATGCATTTCAG
Organism: Schistocerca americana; assembly: GCF_021461395.2. Lineage (NCBI taxonomy): Eukaryota > Metazoa > Arthropoda > Insecta > Orthoptera > Acrididae > Schistocerca > Schistocerca americana. Next base: position 44,593,071 of record NC_060120.1, read on the forward strand.
CTGTTTCTTTTTTGGGACATTTTCTGATTCTGTTTAGGTTACACGAACATCCTCAGACAATGTGGGGCACGTGTAACGCCGGAAATGCATATCCTCCTATTTCCATCTATTGTACTGTAAGTTTTTTCCTTATTTTGTTACCTGAATATATGACATTTCTGTGCCTTTATATATTGTAATTGTTTTACTATTTGTATATATATATATATTTATGCATTTATGTCGATGTATAATTGGTTTGTTTCGTAAATATTATTTGTATTTTTACGCTGGGTCTTGCCTAGGGAAAACTGCTATCGAACGATTACATCGGTAGGTCGTGTGAAGAATCAAAGTGTGTAGGATCTTTGGTAGTGTTAACTCTGCCGCGTGGAGCCCGGGCTGAGCAGGAGAGTCTGGCTGGAGTAGCGAGTGGAGCAGGTGTGTGGTGTGAAGTTCCCGCGAGTTGCCGCGCTTTCGGGGTTTGGCAGCATGTAATTGCGCTCGACTTGCGATGATAGTTTCTGACATGGTGTCGCGGACGGGAAGCATTAGCTGGCGCACATCAAGAGCCCGTTTCGTCTGGTGACCGTGTCGAGAAGAAGGCGCGCCAACATCCAGCTTCTGCAACAGCGACGGCCGACAATGAGTGACTGTCGCCACATCCTCGATCGACGGCTTCAAACCTTCAATCAACCAACAAGGAAGACTGGAAGCACGTAAAGTTTTAGAACTGTATGGCAGACCTCAGCTTTTCAAACTTTTAAAATTGTTGCCTCGCAAAATTACAGCAACTTAGCATGAACCTTTGTTGCTCACTGTCCCAATTGCATTGCCAAGCAGGGTCCCTTCCTTTTCCGGAATGAACCCGAGTGTCGTTGAAATTCAAACGCCAGCATAATTCCATTTCACTGCTTTAATTTCAAAGTTCACTTTAAGTATTCATAGCTGGCTACAATATTTAGGTTACACGAGCACAAATTAAGAGTGCGAGTTTTGTTAGCATATTTTAGCTTACCTGTGACTGCAGCTCAGCTTGGTACGTACTAAATTTTACTATTGTTAATTGTTCAGAATCATTTAATTCAAGTTCAAAGTTAAATCTCTTGTTTCTAAATTGCGTAGAGTCAAGTTGCTTTTGAAATGATTGTTGAGGTAGTCCAAGACTAACCGTATTTTACTGGATTTCGATGTGCTTAAGAAAGAAAGCTTCTTATTAATTTCAGTCACTAAATTAACTTTCAGTTTTCTGGTTTTATTAATTCTTCTGCTAAATTAAGTCAGAGTGTAGCGAAATTTATTACTTCTGACAAACTTTCAGTTTTCACACTACACGTGTCAACCTTCAGTTGCCACGCTTCTAGTGCTAATTATATGTGTAATAACCTTTCTTTTTCAGTTACTATAGTAATTGTCCTTAGGACTGGCGACCGTGATCTCCCCCAAATCTCAAATATCTAATTACCGCTAGTTAATTGTTAATGAAACGGCCGCACATTTACTTTCTTTATTAACTTTACCCCTTTTCAAAATTAATTTCCACCAGTTTCATTTGCATTTTTCCTTTCATTTAGATGTAACCCTTTCCTCCCTCTTTACCGACAGATTAACTTCGGTGACGATTGCTTTTTCCAAATTTCCATTAGGTACACGCGGTTTAATTTTTCACTGTCATTAAGGTCGATAAGTGAGGGGGAGGTTACATATTCCCACTGGCTTCCTCAGTCTCTACCTCCCTTCCTTGATCGAAGTACCGAATGCCCTCGATTTTGTAGGCTAATTCCAACAAATACCAGACTGTTTCAGAGGGCACAGAAAACAATATGTGCGACCAGTCTGCTGGAGTAATTCATTCTGGTATTTGCAATTATTATTAAATTAATCTCTGGCAGCAAGAATGGCTTTTAATTGCCTCCTCTGACAATGTTTCGTACCCTATTCATACATTATCCGAACGCTTTCTTCATCCACTGTTAATTTTTTCTTGGGCCTACATCGGATCAGCTTTCTATACAGCTGTTAGTGGAACGTACATATCGATTCTTCTGCAGTTATAGCCCAGTCTACCCCCTGCATTAAGTTTCACTAGTGTGCGAGTATAGCATGCGCTAAATCTCTGAAACACCTAATCCGAATACCTGCTTCTGATCGTTCAACGATACCAAGTAGCACAAAAATGCATGGTTTCTGGAATCCAATCCACGGTAAACCCACTCTCTTATCTCATCCCTAACAGAAGATAAGGTTACATGGTTACTTCTTTAGTCTACTGTGCACTCTCAACGCTTGGGGCTATTAATTCTCTCACCTGACTACGATCGTCCCTATCCACCCTGCTTCCTTGTAACGTTATAGAAAAAAAAGTCAAATGTGTGTGAAATCTTGTGAGACTTAACTGGCAAGGTCATCAGTCACTAAGCTTACACACTACATAACCTAAATTATCCTAACGACAAACACACACCCATGCCCGAGGGAGGACTCGAACCTCCGCCGGGACCTGCCGCACAGTCCATGACTGCAGCGCCTGAGACCACTCGGCTAATCCCGCGCGGCTAACGCTGTAGCCGACAATAATTTAGTCACAACGGAATTACAGACATTGGCTGCGAATGGGCATTTATTTAAATCAATTGGGAAAATTGAAAATTTGTGCTGGACCTGCTACTTTTTTTGTGCTAAGTTCCTATGGGACCAAACTGCTGAGGTCGTCGGTCCCTAAACTTATACACTACTTAATCTAACTTATACTAACGTACGCTAAGGACAACACATACACATATGCCAGTTGGAGGACTCGAACCTCCGAAGGGGAAGCCGCCCGACCCGTCAAGGCGCCTCAGACAGCGCGGCTACCCTGCGCTGCTGCTGGGCCTGGATTGGAACCTGGGTCTCCTGGTTACTAAGCAGGTGCTCTGACCACTGAGCCATTCGGACACAGTGGTGATCGTAGCTGCACGGACTGCTCTAGCACGCCTCCCGTCAGACCCAAAGTGTCAACTTACCGACACACTACTAATCTAGTGCCCCTCCTCCTTATTATTCGCGGCATTCACCCATTCCCGAAAGAGGCCGGAGCTGGAGTGCATCTGCACTGAAGAGTTCATTGGCCGTCCTCGCCGAAATTATATAGACAGAGCGTGTCTGTTTTCGGACGTGTCAGGAAGAACCGACACGATTCTGATTCAGCAGTCCCTATGAATAAAGGCACAAATTAGTTAAAGACATTTCTTGCACCTAGTTGGCTGTGTAATTCTTATGTCTGAAAAAAAGACGTGGTCCGTTGATAGTGACCGGACCAAATATCTCATGAAATAAGCGTCAAACGAAAAAACTACAAAGAACGAAACTTGTGTAGCTTGAAGGGGGAAACCAGATGGCGCTATGGTTGGCCCCATAGATGGCGCTGCCATAGGTCAAACGGATATGAACTGCGTTTTTAAAAATAGGAACCCCTATTTATATTACATATTCCTGTAGTACGTAAAGAAATAGGAATGTTTTAGGTGGACCACTTTTTTCGCTTTGTGATTGATGGTGCCATAATAGTCAAAAACATATGGCTCACAATTGTAGACGAACAGTTTGTAACAGGTAGTTTTTTTAAATTAAAATACATAACGTAGGTACGAAAAATGGCTCTGAGCACTATGGGACTAAACATCTGATGTCATCAGATCCCTAGAACTTAGAACTACTTACACCTAACTAACCTAAGGACATCACACACATCCGTGCCCGAGGCAGGATTCGAACTTGCGACCGCAGCGGTCGCGCGCTTCCAGACTGAAGCGCCTAGAACCGCTCGGCCACACCTGCCGTCTGACGTAGGTACGTTTGAAAATTTTATTTCGATTGTTCCAATGTGATACATATATCTTTGTGAACTTATCATTTCAGAGAACGCATGCTGTTACAGCATGATTACCTGTAAATACCATATTAAAGCAATAAATGCTCAAAATTATGTCCGTCCACGTCAATGCATTTGGCAATACGTGTAACGACATTCCTCTCAACAGCGAGTAGTTCTCCTTCCGTAATGTTCTCACATGCATTGAGAATGCGCTGACAACTGTTGTCAGGCGTTGTCGGTGGATCACGATAGCAAATATCCTTCATCTTTCCCCACAGAAAAAATCCGCGGACGTCAGATCCGGTGAACGTGCGGGCCACGGTATGGTGCTTCGACGACCAATCCACCTGTCACGAAATATGCTATTCAGTACCGCTTTTGAGATTCCCGATTCTCGCGCAATTTGCCTGCTACTGATGTGTGGATTAGCCGCGACAGCAGCTAAAACACCTACTTGGGCATCATTTGTTGCTGGTCGTGCTTGACGTTTCACACGTAGCTAATCAGTTCCTGTTTCCTTAAATAACGTAATTATCCGGCGAACGGTCCGGACACTTCGATGATGTCGTCCAGGATACCGAGCAGCATACATAGCACACGCCCGTTGGGCATTTTGATCACAATACCCATACATCAACACGATATCGACCTTTTCCGAAATTGGTAAACGGCCCATTTTAACACGGGTAATGTATCACGAAACAGATACCGTTCGCACTGGCGGAATGTTACGTGATACTACGTACTTATACGTGTGTGACTATTACAGCGCCATCTGTCCCAATGCGAAAAAAGTGGCCCAACTAAAACATTCATATTTTTTTACGTACTACACGAATATGTAATAAAAATGGGGGTTCCTATTTTTAAAAAAAAATGCAGTTGATATCCGTTTGACCTATGGCAGCGCCATCTAGAGGGAAAAACCATAGCGCCATCTGGTTTCCCCCTTCAAGCTAGACGAATTTCGGTCTTTGTAGTTTTTTCGTTTGATGCTTATTTCGTGATATATTTGGCCAAGTCACTATCACTGGACCACCCTGTATATATATCATTCACCTTAAGAAAATTAAACACCTTGATGCTGAAGGCAGCTACGGCCTGAAGATGGCGCATTGAAGGGCCGAAACTGGTGGCTACACAATAAATAACATCATAAGGACGGTTGCAGGCGTTTCATTTTCTTACAATAAGGAATAGCCGTGGTACCCAAGGATGGACATACAAAAACTATACATAATTTAGTTTTAAATCTATCTTCGTGGCTCTGACCTGCAACTCTTCTAGCCCAGGTTAGCTACTCGCTTCTTAATCAGTACCTTCCAGTCACTCAGTTGGTTAGTATAATGACTCCCCCAGACTGCAATTTTTTGAACTGGAGGGTGCCTCACCTTCAAAAAGTTTAACAACCAATTCAGCTACAGTCAGAGCTGACTTCATGGTAGCAAATACTTAACACACGTGCTGCTACTCCCTTAATGTCAACTGCAGTGGCTCTTCCATCACCTATCGAAGCTGTTTGGTTATTCAGACACTTCACCTGCATGAGCGTGTCTGTGAATGGCTACAGCATAGGTCAAATTGACGTTCCTTAACCCAAAGCCATTTGAGACGTCCCTAACGGCAATTACTGCAACACTTCAACACAAGGACACAGAACCAAAATGTCACTATCTTAACACAGTCACTAGAACCACGCCAACACAACTCGCAGCCACAATCTGCCACCAGTCGGGCGCAGGAAATGGTGGGAATAGTAAGTGGCTAGGGACTGCGAAGGCATAAAGATTTTAACGAAATTAATTTTATTAAACAGCTGAAAAAATATAACAACCCAGAGCACACACGTCTGAGAAAGAACGTGACTTGCAGGAGATAGGACTGATTTTTATCAAAACGCGCTTGATATCTAGTAAAATAGAATAATCATCACTTCGCGCTATGCCGTATCCCTTGGGTTTGCGAAGCTAAACCAGTGCATTGCTCCGTTTAGCTGCCTTGCTGCTCTGTCGTTTCCAATTCCATCTCCATCCTCTTAGCTGTTTTCATTTCACCTATCCATTCCACCTTCTCTCTACGGCACCGTGGCATCCTGTTCTAGATGACGACACAGGCCACCGTTCCCCTGTCTACACGGGACTGCAGTGACACTGTCACTTCCTGGGCCATGCATGCTGACACCCAAATAAGCTCAGTTATCATGACATGTAAGGCCCTGGCAATGCTCAGATGTCTTGTCAGCCATTACCGACGGCGCTGGTTCCATACTGAACTTGCCAGTTAAGTTTCCTAAGTCAAACTAAAGCGAGTCCTCTCATTGCCCCATTGCTGCCTTCACTGACGGGGAGACATGTATGCCCTCTGGCGCATCAGCCACACCTGAAGAACTCGGGTTCAGCAGCCATGAGGGGCAGGAATTCCAGTGCATCGTGAAATTACTAAATGACGTCAAACTGCGAAAATACAAAGCTGAGCAATAATTTTTTTTTTTTCAGTTACATGTCTGCAGTCCTAGTACAATACTGAATTCCTTTTGCCACAATAAACTAGAAGGTCGCCAGTGGAGCCTAACGAAAATGCCACATCCCATTAATATAGAACACTATCGTACTGTCATTTGACACATAGGTTCAGACTCATCCACTGTGATCGAGGAAGACTGCATGAGGAAGGAGGCAGTAAATTCCATTTGTTTCAAAGAAAATGCCTTTTTTGCATGCTGCAAATCGAAATTTTTATTTTTGTTTATGCACTCAGACGCGTTTCGCCTTTTTTACAAGGCATTGTCAGTGGGTGTACTGAAATATTACATGATTTGTCCTTTTTACACATAGGTTATGGTTTCGCATCTAGGCTATACATTTAAAAACAGTTCCTTAACGTTTTCTTATGAAATCGAAATGTACTTAAAGGTAACTTCTAATTCACCGCATCCAAGCAAACTGCATTTTCTCATCTGGCAACCAGGTGGACTTCCAGTTCACTGTTTACGTTACAAATCACTGTAACTGCTATCTTTTTAATATAGATATTCATTTGTTTTTCTAAGTGTTACCAACATTCTCAGTTTTCTGCATTCAACTGTTTTGTGAATATGTGTGTGTGTGTGTGTGTGTGTGTGTGTGTGTGTGTGTGTGTGTGTATTAGAGAGGGAGAGAGATTTCTCAATTTTTTAATAAAATAATAATTATTTATTTTATTTTTATTACTGTTTTTTATTCATTTATTTATTCTTAAAAATAATAATAACAATTATTATTATTATATTTTCCTGTATATACTTATGAGAGGAATCAGATGTGTAATCATTTGTTGGGATTTCTGTATACTATATGATCAATCAGTGTAAACAATGAGTTGTAAGTCATATTTACTTGGTCATTTAGCAGTTGTTTCTTTTCAGCCTTTTTGTACATACGATAATTTTCCTGTAATGTTAGCAGATGTCTTTCATTATTTATTCTAATTATTTTCATATCATTTTCTCTTGTAATAGGTTTGTGGTTATTATCTCTCAAATGTTCCGCAAAAGTTGAGTGGCTCGTTCCATATTTCCATACTCTGATATTTTCTTTGTACAGGGTGTCAGATGTTATTCTTGTTTGTCCTATATACCTTCCATCACATGTGGCACACTGTAGTTGGTGTATTCCCGCTTTCTGGTAGATATCTGTGTTTTTTGTTATTTTTGGAATGTGCCTTTGGATTGAGTAGTCTGTTTTGAATACTATGTTTATCGCTTGTCTTTTGAAAATGTTTGTTATTTTATGTGTGAGTTTGTGCTTGTATTACTGTGTACTATCTTGAATCTTGTTTCTTCTTTTCCTGTATTCTTTGTGTCGTTTTTGTTTTGTAACTGTTTGTGCCTGTTTGTGTAGTGTTCTGTTGTACTGTTGTTTGTGGGTGTTTATGTACTGTGTTCACTGACTGTATTTGTTTTTTAATTTTTTTTTGTTTAATTTGGTGACTAGTTCCCTATTGTACCCATTGTTTGTTGCTATTTGTGTGATGATGTCTAGTTCCTTCTGGTAGTTTTCTGTGCTGAGTGATACTGTGTTGAGTCTACGAAGCATGTATCTGAGTGCTGATTGTTTCTGTGAGTGTGGTTGATTAGAAGTCTGGTGTAGGATTGTGTCAGTTGTTGTAGGTTTATGGTAGATTTCAAAGCTATGCTGATTGTTTTCTTTTTTAATGGTTATATCTAAAAAGTTTATTTGGTTGCTCTGTTCTTTTTCCATTCTAAATCTTATCTTTCTGTGTACTGTGTTTATATCTGTTTGCAACTGGTCAATTTTTGCCTGAGGTTCATCTATTAAACAAAGGATGTCATCCATGTATCTGACCCAATAAAGTACGTTGTAATTGAAACTTCCTGGCAAATTAAAACTGAGAGCCAGACCGAGACTCGAACTCGGGACCTTTGCCTTCCGCGGTCTGGCACACAGTCTTAATCTGCCAGGAAGTTTAATATCAGCGCACATACCGCTGCAGAGTGGAAATCTCATTCTATGTTGTAATTCTTTTTGATAACATTTTTGAAAATTAATTTTTCTGCATGGTTTATGAAAGTGTTTGCTAGGGCACCTGATACTGGGGATCCTATTGGTAACCCATCTTCCCTTACCGACCTCCCGACTCAGCAGCATTAGTGGCAGAACAACTGAGAGAAAATTTGGAATACATTTCACATAAATTTTCTCAGCATGTTATAGTCTTAGGTGGAGATTTCAATTTACCAGATATAGACTGGGACACTCAGATGTTTAGGACGGGTGGTAGGGACAGAGCATCGAGTGACATTATACTGAGTGCACTATCCGAAAATTACCTCGAGCAATTAAACAGAGAACCGAATCGTGGAGATAACATCTTGGACCTACTGATAACAAACAGACCCGAACGTTTCGACTCTGTATGTGCAGAACAGGGAATCAGTGATCTTAAGGCCGTTGCAGCATCCCTGAATATGGAAGTTAATAGGAATATAAAAAAAGGAAGGAAGGTTTATCTGTTTAGCAAGAGTAATAGAAGGCAGATTTCAGACTACCAAACAGATCAAAACGAAAATTTCTGTTCCGACACTGACAATGTTGAGTGTTTATGGAAAAAGTTCAAGGCAATCGTAAAATGCGTTTTAGACAGGTACGTGCCGAGTAAAACTGTGAGGGACGGGAAAAACCCACCGTGGTACAACAACAAAGTTAGGAAACTACTGCGAAAGCAAAGAGAGTTTCACTCCAAGTTTAAACGCAGCCAAAACCTCTCAGACAAACAGAAGCTAAACGATGTCAAAGTTAGCGTAAGGAGGGCTATGCGTGAAGCGTTCAGTGAATTCGAAAGTAAAATTCTATGTCCTGTCTTGACAGAAAATCCTAGGAGGTTCTGGTCTTACGTTAAATCAGTAAGTGGCTCGAAACAGCATATCCAAACACTCCGGGATGATGATGGCATTGAAGCAGAGGATGACACGGGTAAAGCTGAAATACTAAACACATTTTTCCAAAGCTGTTTCACAGAGGAAGACCGCACTGCACTTCCTTCTCTAAATCCTCGCACTAACGAAAAAATGGCTGACTTCGAAATAAGTGTCCAAGGAATAGAAAAGTAACTGGAATCACTCAACAAAGTCCACTGGACCTGACGGGATACCAATTCGATTCTACACAGAGTACGCGAAAGAACTTGCCCCCCTTCTAACAGCCGTGTACCGCAAGTCTCTAGAGGAACGGAAGGTTCCAAATGATTGGAAAAGTGCACAGGTAGTCCCAGTCTTCAAGAAGGGTCGTCGAGCATATGCGCAAAACTATAGACCTACATCTCTGACGTCGATCTGTTGTAGAATTTTAGAACATGTTTTTTGCTGGAGTATCATGTCGTTTTTGGAAACCCAGAATCTACTATGTAGGAATCAACATGGATTCCGGAAACAGCGATCGTGTGAGACCCAACTCGCTTTATTTGTTCATGAGACCCAGAAAATATTAGATACAGGCTCCCAGGTAGATGCTATTTTTCTTGACTTCCGGGAGGCGTTCGATACAGTTCCGCACTGTCGCCTGATAAACAAAGTAAGAGCCTACGGAATATCAGACCAGCTGAGTGGCTGGACTGAAGAGTTTTTAGCAAACAGAACACAGCATGTTGTTATCAATGGAGTGACGTCTACAGACGTTAAGGTAACCTCTGGCGTGCCACAGGGGAGTGTTATGGGACCATTGCTTTTCACAATATAAATAAATGACCTAGCAGATAGTGTCGGAAGTTCCATGCGGCTTTTCGCGAATGATGCTGTAGTATACAGAGAAGTTGCAGCATTAGAAAATTGTAGCGAAATGCAGGAAGATCTGCAGCGGATAGGCACTTGGTGCAGGGAGTGGCAACTGTCCCTTAACATAGACAAATGTAATATATTGCGAATACATAGAAAGAAGGATCCTTTATTGTATGATTATATGATAGCGGAACAAACACTGGTAGCAGTTACTTCTGTAAAATATCTCGGATTATGCGTGCGGAACGATTTGAAGTTGAATTATCATATAAAATTAATTGCTGGTAAGGCGGGTACCAGGTTGAGATTCATTGGGAGAGTGCTTAGAAAATGTAGTCCATCCACAAAGGAGGTGGCTTACAAAACACTCGTCCGACCTATACTTGAGCATTGCTCATCAGTGTGGGATTCGTACCAGGTCGGGTTGACGGAGGAGATAGAGAAGATCCAAAGAAGAGCAGCGCGTTTCGTCACAGGGTTATTTGGTATCCGTGATAGCGCTACGGAGATGTTTAATAAACTCAAGTGGCAGACTCTGCAAGAGAGGCGCTCTGCATCGCGGTGTAGCTTGCTCGCCAGGTTTCGAGAGGGTGTGTTTCTGGATGAGGTATCGTAGATATTGCTTCCCCCTACTTATACCTCCCGAGGAGATCACGAATGTAAAATTAGAGGGATTAGAGCGCGCACGGAGGCTTTCAGACAGTCGTTCTTCCCGCGAACCATACGCGACTGGAACAGGAAAGGGAGGTAATGACAGTGGCACGTAAAATGTCCTCCACCACACACCGTTGGGTGGCTTGCGGAGTATAAATGTAGATGTAGATGTAGAAATAGTATTCATTATTGAAATGAAAGTAGTCATGTTCAGTTATCAGTTATCATTTCCTTAGCGTTTTTTTATGAAATGGAAAGGAGGAAGACTCTGTAAAGAAGCCTAATGTTTCTTCCTTAGTTCTGTGAAAAACTGGGAATTGCAAGAAAAGTGGGTGTCTGTTTCTAGAATCCTGGCATATCACAACCGAGGCGGCAGTAAAAAAAGTGAGTCGTCGGTCCGAAGCAGCTATGGATCCATTTTCAACATTTGGAAGAAATTGGGAACATGACAAAGATCTTCTGCGCCTGGTGGCTCTGTGAATTCTCCTAACCAATTAAAAAGGGAAAAGGGGCACTGAATCGATACAGCAGCGAAGTTGTTGCAAGGCCAATATGGATTATTTATCCACCCAATCATGACGGACGAGACAAAATAGCAAAACAGGCAGTAAGAAAGATGTCCAGTCACACAATCTCCATCAGACAAGATGATGTTAAGTGTTTTCCGGACTGCCATGATGTGATGGTAACAGATTATGCTTGTAAGGGGTAAACTATCATAGAAAAATACCATCATAGTCTCCCAGGTTCTGTCAAGGTGAATCATTGGATAAAGATTTCCAGAGTGTTGGTTTGCTCCACAGTAGTAGTGGAACAAAAACGAAGTCAATTCTGTCCGCATTGTTGCCAAATTTTATCAAGATTGCAGCTCGCCCTGGGGGTAGATGTAGCAATATCACATGACTTCACCACTCCCTCTCTTTCTCCTCTCTTACTTAACCTCACCCCCCACTTGCGAACTGAAGGAAGAGTGAGTGTGCACTTAGCTGCTGCAGAGGGAGGGATGTAAGATAGTGCCTTTGTTTATTTATATGTGAATTGTCCTACAGCTAAATCTTGAGATGACAATGTGAAATGCACTTGTTCATTTATACAGCTCGTTGCACAACCAAAGTGAGTGGGCAGTAGTTAATGACACAGTCATGCACAACTACAGCATATGTTGCAGTGTGTTCTTGGAAATATTCTGAAGATTGTACTGTGTCAAGTATGTTTGAGAGATTCATCTTCAGTCATGTGCGAAAAAACGCTGTAGTATTGTAAGGTTTTGAGGACAGAACAACAACTGTGTAAACTATAAATATTTCTGGTTTAATGTTGCAATCTTATCATAGAAGTACACGAATTTACACAGTTTACATTGTGAAATAATCCTAAACACGACAATGGTAAATTTTAACTAGAAATTTCTATACAAAATAATTTTTACGACTATGTCATGATGTTGGCCAGTACTAAGGCAAAATATCTGATTCCGGTTCAAAGTTCGGTACTATTTAGGATGACAATATCAGGCGAATATGTTCAGATCTCGAGTTGCTTTACTAACCAATTGCTCAAGGTTGTATGTTGAGAGCGCTCCTAGAGCAACATCACACGAGTCTTTTCTTCTGCCCCCTGTCATAAACGTGTAACGTTCCCGGTCAATGGACGCCCGATTAAAGTCTCCAACTATAACTAATGGATAATTTGGATATTTATTTCCTATGTACTCAAGTCTTTCCCTGAAACGTTCTGCGACGTTTGTTGCGGATGCTGTTGATCTATAAAAACATCCTAATAGAATGGTCACTCCTTGTCTGATTGACAGCTTTATTCAGACTATTTCACAGTCCGACCCAGTATCGATCTCAACTGCGTTTAAACAGCTTTTAACTGCAATGAACACACCTCCTCCCATAACATCTGTCCTATGTTTCCTAAACATTTCCCAATCCGAGTTCAAAATTTCATTGCTATTTATGTCCGGTTTCAACCAGCTTTCGGTACGTAATACTATATTGGCATTACTATTGTTTATTTCGAAAAGTAACTTGGGGATCTTGCTACAGACACTTCAACAATTTACTAACAAGAGATTTTACATATTTAAATCCTTTGGAATGACCTGCGTAGGCGAAGTGACAGTGAGCCATGGTGTGGCTCCCTTTGGTGCCATTGGTAGGTTGGCATCGTGTAATAGGGCTAGTGGCGTCTCGTTTTCTTCTCGTGCTTACTGGCGCCACTATGTGTGCTAGTGTTGTCTGGCCGCGAGTGGCAGCAGCAGCGTACCCTAGTCCTATCCTTGGAAGGACGTCAAGTGTATTCTGGATCGAAGTGTGTTGGGTAGTTCGGTTGGGCCGGAACAACAGTGAGGTCTGGCAGCGGCAGCACATGCCGGAACTGCTGGCGGCACACAGGCACTGTCGGATTGAGGGGCTGTTGTGAGAGCCACAACCTCGTTTTCCTCCGGACCCAGGAAGTTTGAGTTGAGTGAACATTAACCCAGTAGTGAAACCTCCACTATTTTGAGCTCACGCCGTTTGTTCATGCATTGCTACTCGCAGGGTCGTTGAGACGAAGAGCAATGAGTGGTGTGTTTGGAGTTGGCGAAATTAAATAGCCGTCCTCCGGTTGTTATTATTAATCATTGAATTCCTTTTGTGTATTGATGAAATTCAACCAGCGGTATTTTTCTGCCTAGTGGCCGCTAATGCCCCAGTTACCTGTCCTGGAGGTTAGCCGTATTTTCGCGGCAGTGTAGCTTTCCTGGTCTTTCCGCTGCTGTCCGGTAAGGCGTGTAGTTCGACACCCCCCTTGATTGTGGTTCGGATATTTTGTTGTTTTGGACAACCTTGGTCGTAGTGGTTCCTTCTGTTTCTGGATGTTCTAAACAACGGATCCTGATGACGCACTGCTGTCCGCCGGTTCCGCCTTCTTCAGAGGCCCACTTCTCTCTTTGTTTAATCAGATTGTAATGAACGTCTTTTTTAAAATATTTTAATTTCAGTTATTACTGCTGGGGTCTTCAGCCACAATAATTGGAATTTCTAGTCAAGAATGTTTAATTAGATATTGTCTATTAATAGTGAAATTTTGATGATTGTTTCTTTTTTTAATGTTTTAGTATCTCTTGGAGAAGTTTAGCTGCTTTAAGAATCGGCTATTCCCACCTTCAACCATTAAACTGTTTTTGAGTTATTACTATCGGGGTATTCAGCCAACAAATAGTTTAAATTTCTAGTCAATGAGGCCTTCAACCATGAGTGCAATTGGTACTAAGAATTTGTAATTAGATATTGTCTCTTAATGGTGAAATTTTGATGACTGTCTTTAAAAAAATGTATTTTAATTTTGAGTTATTACTATTGGGGCCTTCAACTGACAAATAATTTGAATTTATGGTCAATAAAGCCCTCAGCCATAAGTGCAACTTGCTTAAGAACTTTTTTATTTAGACATTGTGTCTTAACAGTCAAATTTGATAATTGTTCCTTATTGTCAACCTCATTTGCAATTGGTTCCAAATAAAGTGTACGTGACTACAAAAAACAACTGAACAACCAACGGTAACCGAGTAAGGCCCCATCCACACCGAATCCTGCCTTTCCCTAAATCCCATGTTTCAGACAGTTTTTGCAGTTGGCTCATCAACAGCAGTGTCATGAAATGGTAATTTTTCAGGCCAGCAGTTTGTTTCCGTGGAGAGGAACCTAATCTAAAAAAAAAAACCATGTGCACGCCAGAAGTACTGTGCTACCCTTGTAGCCACTTCCTGTGTGTAGTGCATCCCTGATCAACAAGGTGTAGTGCACCCCTGATCAACGAGGGACATGCTACAACCTTCCACCCCATTGCGTAGGTCGAGGAATCTACCACCAATTTCGTCTTTAAGTCGACATAGCCCCTGGTTTAGATTCTCCACTCGACTTCAAACCAGATGGCCCTGGTTCACCCTGGATACAATACTGCAAATCGTCAGCTTGGCTTCCACTCTTCGAGAGATGAAGGACTCCTTCGCCAATTTAGTCAGCTGTTGAAAGCACCCAAGGATTTCCTCGGAACCCTGCCGACTCGCATCATTGATGCTGACATGTGCAACAATCTGCAGTTGCCTGAATCCCACATGCTCGATAGCCGCCAGAATAACGTCTTCCACATCCCACACATGGCCCCCCCCGACAAGCACACCGAGTGAACGTTGGACTTCTTCCCCATCCCAGACGCTATATTTCTGAGGGTCTGCATGACCTGCCTAACATTGGAGCTCCCAATAACTAACAAACCCCTATCCCCACGTGCCTGTCTGGACCTTGCTGAAGGAGCGGCCATTATCCTGGCAGAAGGTCCATTCTGATCCGGCTCAGCCTCCCCCCCCCCCCCCCCCCCCCAGGATCAGATAGCACACTGAATCTATTAGCAAAGTGCATGGGATTTGGCAGGAACCTGCATCCCACATGCAGCCTTCGCCTTGAGGATCAAGACCTCGACAATGTCCGCCACTCACACTGAGGTGACAGCAGGCTGGCCAGCTCAGTCGCACCTGAGGACAGCTCAATGCCAGAGAGCTGTGACATCTCCCCTGCACATCTAGTACAGCAGAGGCTGCCCCAGGCACCCCTTCCCCACCACACCTCAAGGTGGCACTCTGGAGCTTGTTGACTGTGGCCAACAAAGCTTCCAGCTGTGTTTGTACTGTGGCCAACTCCTCCTGTATCCACACACAACAGACACAGTCCCTATCCATCTAGCTAATAGGTGATTTACTATAAGGAACTTAAGGAAACCTACTGCCACACAATGTTAACAGCTACACTCTAGTTGCCAGAAAGGACACTCAACAGGCCGGCCGCTGTGGCCGAGTGGTTCTAGGCACTTCAGTCTGGGCAGTGCTGCTGCTGCGTTCGCAGGTTCGAATCCTACTCCGGGCATGGATGTGTGTGATGTCCTTAGGTTAATTAGGTTTAAATAGTTCTAAGTCTAGGGGACTGATGACCTCAGATGTTAAGTACCATAGTGCTTAGAGCCATTTGAACCATTTTTGACACTAAACAATGGAAAACAATAAAAATGTAAGGTAGAAGCTAGATCGAGTGTTTATTTTCTTGCTAGGGGTTATTTAGTGAACACTAAAGGAAGAAACAGTGACCTACAGTAAACTGCTAGGGGCTATCTAGTGAATATTATTAAAGAATTAAACAGTAACCTAAGGTAAGCTACACCTACTGATTATCCCTCGTATTTATAACGTAAACTAACATTTACGTACGTGCGAAACTGACCTAATAAAACTATAAAACTACTGTCTTCAATGTATCGAGTCTACATGACCGACTAATACGTTGGGCTTCATTCTTTCAGGCTTATGAGATAGAAATACGGTGTACAAAAGGAGTTAAGAATGAAGTACCAGTCGCTTTGTCACGTTTTCCCATAAGTACGGAAGGGTCCTCAGATTGTTTAGAATATGGTAAGGTATTTACAATATATTAATATTTCAGCTGTTAGAGTATGAACGCGAATTAAAACGACTGCCAAATAATTCGCGCCAGGAACAGCAAGACGGGTTCGTAAAGTGGGAGCATGGTTAGTAACCGAAAATGGGACACAGTGACGTTAATAGAGAATTCGTTCAATTATTTGACTTACTGAGCTTATCGACTGTCATCAAAACCTCCGTAGCTTGGTCAGCGATCATAACCGTATGCTATATTGAATGTATAATTATTTCTTTCGTAGCCTTCTCTCAAGTGAAACTTGCTTCCCTACATACAGACGTAATAGAGTTCGTTCTTGTAAAATATAACTTCTGACATAGTCGAGATATAATAAGCTAGGTTTCGAAGTAAAGTTTTCTATGTATGTCAATCAGAAATAATTCCGTGAGAGTTCTATTTATCCTGTCTGCTTAAAACAGTCAGTCGCTATCTTTGAATCGATGCTACGATTTCATGTTCCATACTGTAACGATACTAACAGATCAGCATTGATACGCGCCGTAAAAATTTAAAGAGTTCTCTCAAAACACTGCCAATAATATTCTCTTTTCAAATAAAAATACAGTATAATCATTTAAGCCATACCGGCAGTTAATTATCAAACGAAATCATTATCTTTCTCTTCGAAAGATAAACTCTCTTTTCACATTTTCGTACTTATTTGTCAAAATCAACCATTCGATTATTTGAAACCAAACTGAATAATATCAGTCAAATAAAGATTTTCGTAGATTCTAAAGTGTGATTCCTGTGATCAAAGCTACACGTACGTTCCCACTGTACGGTAAGAAGCCGTTGGACAGGCTGCCTGTCTCACCTAAATGGCCGTTAGTGTTAAAACCCCAGGCCGACCCTTGGAAACTACTGAGCGCCGTTCCTTGTGTGTTACATAGTAATTTCCCTCTTTGGGGTTTAGTTATTTAATTCATGTGTGGCCTTCAGCCAAGTATCAGTGTCTTTTAAATTAATGTTCCTGTCTTG
Organism: Schistocerca americana; assembly: GCF_021461395.2. Lineage (NCBI taxonomy): Eukaryota > Metazoa > Arthropoda > Insecta > Orthoptera > Acrididae > Schistocerca > Schistocerca americana. Next base: position 44,610,289 of record NC_060120.1, read on the forward strand.
CCCTTAAGGCATGGGATTGTTATTCTTTATAGGGGCCTTCAGCCGAATTTCGTATAAAATGTTTTAAGATACGGCCTTCTGCCTTTTAAAATTGAAACTCTTCTTTCTGGGACTTAAGCCGTTAAATTACTTGTTGATGTGCGGGCTTCAGCCGAGTTTTAATGTCTTTTAAATTAATGTTGTTGTCTTGTCCTTAAGGCATAAGATTGTTATGCTTCTGTTTTAGGATGCGGCCTTCTGCCTTTGATTGAATCTCTTCTTATTGCTTAGTATGCGGGCTCCAGCCAGGTTCCATTAAAATTAAATTGCTAAGGTCTTTAGCCTGTTTAGATTGAAGATTTAGATAATATTCTTAGGTTAAACCTTCTGAAGAACCTTGTATTTCAATTTCTTGCTTAGGCCTTGTGTCTTGGATTTTGAATGTGGCCTTCAGCCGATCTATGATTAATCAAAGGGGGTCGATTAAAGTTTTAAGTGTTTTGCATCCTTCTTCATTACAAATATTAATGTACCCTCTTACGAAATCAAGATCCCATACATCACCCTTGTCACAAATGAGATATTTTATAGGAGTGGAACGCTATTGTTGGAGCCTGGTCAATATAAGTTGATCACAGGTCTTCACGAAAAATCATTCGAAGTCACTGTCCGCATATTCATCAGCATCTCAAATCACCACACAGTAAATCTGCACTATAGCTTGTCTGACCCCACCAAAATCAAATCCAAATCTTTGATGAACTCCCGCCTATGATCAACGATGCACACAGTTCCCCAAAGAAATTACGCCGAGCGCCCCTCTTGTGCAGGTTTAGCGAACAACTCCCTAGCCCCTACGCCAAATTCAATATGGAACTACCAAAGTTAGCAAACGCCTAGCACAACTTCGACTTTTGAAATCCATCAATTATTAGAATTGCCCATTGGTGATCTCTTATAGTGACCAGCTGCACCACAATGTCGTATCATCTCTGTAGACTGAACTGTCCAGTGGCAGATTTCTTCTATGACTTGCGTTCTCACAATGGTCAAGATACGAGGATGGTGGGTCTCGAACATGTTCACATATATGCAATTAATAACTTACATATGTGATTAGAATCATACTGCAGCGGTTTTCTGCACAAGGGGGACGGACAATCTCTCAAACGTACTTGAAACAGTGCAATCTTTGGAATGTTTCCCAGAATACACCGCAACGTATGCCCTAGTTCTACATGACTATGGTTGTGCAACGAGCTGTATAATTGGACAAGTGCATTTCAGGATGGCACCTCAAGATGTGAACATCATAGCAGACGCTCAGGGTTGCTGTGATGATGAACATAGTTTATACTTGTTGTATGTCATACAGAAGATGCTGGTATAATAGAGACATTCACAGCAAACACTGCGTCGCTGATGTCGCTCTAGGAAGTGAAATGTCCTAAAACATGGAGGAACGCAAAGTGGTTAACACGTTTCTACCAGTGAAATCGCTGGGATGAATCTGATGTACCTGACAAAGATACGGTGACGTCGCTTCGATTATTCGACAACATGGATACCATTATCTACGACAAATGCGAGAAGGTGATCACATAGATGTGTCGAATCTTCACGTTTGCTGATCTTCGTTGACTGAAGAAGAACATATGTGAAGTTGTGTCTGCTTACGACAATATAAAACTGCCGTTAACTCAAAATAATTTGCTTCTTGAGATACAATTTGCTTCTTGAGATACAATTTAGCTCTTGAGGTACAATTTGGTTCTTATATATCAATGCAGAGATGCTAATAACTATGACTGGATACGGCCTAGTTTTAATATTTTCAGTGCAGATTTACCTTAAACTTACACACTATTAGAATTATTAATAACTATGACTAGGAAAGAAATCTTCCACAGTCCACCCAACATCACCTACACCATGTGCTGCAGCTGCAGTGCAGCTCCACCAACGTCGTTATACAGACCCTGAAAATCGTCTTGAATCTCGAGAGCCCTTGATGCTGCACGACGCACACCATTGGTCCGCCCTTGGGTGGCACCATCCAGTGTGCGATATGCTTACGTCATACAGCTTAGACGCACAAACTCCACAATCGGTGACCTATCCGCCTAGTCTTTCATTAGGCCAGTAACACTTTTGTTCTATGGAACAACACCATAAGGATTATTGACCTATATGAAGACACGTTGAATTCTTCAGTGTGGCACACCATTACTTCATATGGATCACAGCTCTTCACCCAAGAGACGAAGCTATCTTTAACCATATAAAGTAACTTGGGATCAACGAAATGAGGTTCCGCAAATTGTTAATGGAATCAGCACATGTGGAACTTGGACAGTTCCACTACGCACATCCCAACATGGACAGGTTTCATGAACTCTACTGCAGTCTTCGACATCTCCAGCAGCAGCTGAGTTCTAGTTGGAGATGGGGACCTATTTGAAATTTGTGCCATAGCGCCTGTCCCAACACGACATCATAAGAATTTCGCGATAACTGCATTAGTGCATAAGTCTTTTTCAGAATCTTTTTTTGCGGATGCCCTCTTCCCAATATTTATATCAATATACCCCTTCTACCAGTGTGACTGCTGAAAGGAGATAGCCCACATAGATGCAGTCAGCGCCATCCTTAACCAAGACATTGCAGGAGGTTTCTGTCATGCGTGATATATCTCTTCTTGTATCCCAATGTTGTCGTCAACTCGGGGTGGCCCCAACCATTCGGACTAGTTGCTCTGGACATAAAGACAAATCACTTTGCGCGTCCTGCGGACTATTAGGGTATGGAGATCTGCCTCCAAAATGTACCCTACCGCAGAATTAGCTGCCACACTATGGATACTCACCTAATGCCTGTGTTCGGCCTCTGACAGACATCGAAAATTGCCAATCGACAGCGATTGGTGCAAAACATGGCCTGTCAAGTTATTCACCTCTAGATACATGATATTGCTCGAATCAATGGTTGCGTGGATCTTGTAACACCGAAAAATGCAGAATGCATGGCACCTGTTACCCATATATAACTTTTTCTGAATGGTATGTAAATATTTGTAATTTAAATGCTTTCTTTTAATAAGTAAGGACATTGCTTCACTGTATGTGTACATTTAGGTAGAAGTCTGTTGAAGTTTCATTTTATTTATCTGTGTTTTACTGTGAAACTTATAAGCTCTGGGAAAAAGCCAAAGGAATTGTTATTTGCATTGACTAGCAACGATAATGGCAGTGCTTGTGCGTTGTAAAATCTTTGGGTAGGGGGTTGTTGCGCAGAGCGCGCAGAGAGAGAGGGAGACGCGTTCCAGCGCTTGTAGTGTGCGGAAGTGTGGTGTTAACGCTCTCGCAGCAGAGAGTACCGTTTTCGGAGGCATCATGTACGCGCGCCGGCCAGATGTCTAGCTTCTCGCCATGGGACTATAAGTCCCACCGCCACACCTTCACCTGCCCATGTTAGGCAAAATTTTTCTGCCTGACTCATGTAGTACTATCACCGTCAGAGGGTGGCACGGGACTACAAGTCCCACCGCCACACCTCCAAAGTGAATTGCAGTGACGCAGTCACTGCCCTGTGGAAATTTACTGCCTCACCAACACAGTTAGACCGCAATAGACCGGTGATGCTGTATTGTAACATATCACCCCGGACTATAAAAAAAAAAAAAAAAAAAAAAAAAAGCCAGATGTCTAGAGCAGGAGTACGGACAGTGGACGGGCGGAAGAGGCTGTATTAATTACGATTGCCCGTTCCTATAATTAGCCGTGGTTCCATAATATGCTACCGTCTTCAACAACAGCAGCAGTTCCAGCAACACAGTTTAGTCGTATGCACAGCACTGAAATATGACTGTTCATTGCTAGAAAGTATTAACGGCTAACCCAACAGCACGGCTGAATGTGATCTGATTGATAACATTTATTTAAATAATAATCAGTTAAACTCGGGACGAATGTGTCCTCATTGCCCGCAGACATTGTTACCAAGCAGGATCCTTATTCCTTTTTTTCCCTAATATGCTAACTGAGTGTCATAAGAAACAAATCGAATAGTTGCAGCCAGTTTATTAATGAATAATTTCTCTTTTAAGAATTTTAGCCTCAGCCTACTTTAAATTAACTGTTGTACAACAGAGGCTTCAGTGTATGACTGAAGCAAAGCAATTTCAT